>NC_069502.1:83624388-83837735 GCF_027579735.1 Bombina bombina | reverse complement strand
GAGGTCAGCTGCATTATTGACTCTCATATGTCCAGGGGCCGCGTACAGTATTTGGTTCACTGGAGGGGCTACAATACGGAGGAGTGTTCATGGTTTCCCTCCTCTGATGTTCATGCTCCCGCCCTCCTCGATGCCTTCCATGCCCGTTTCCCCAATAAGCCTTTTGTCCTCCCACGGGGGAGGGGTCGTTGAGGGGAGGGTACTGTCAGGGTTTTTACCTGTTTTGTTTGCCATGTGCTGCTGGTAGCCATTTTACTCACCTCTCTTGCAGACTTTGGTGCATTGTGGGGGATGCTGCTCATTTCCTGCACTTCCTTTTATGGCCAGACTGGTGTGCATCATCCATGTGAGACAGGATGCAGTCTCAGAATTGTGATGTCATCACTTATTATTTAAAGGGCCTCTGTTCAGTATGCTTTGCCTTTGCGTTGTCTCAGACCTGTTTGTGAGAGCTCCTGTATATTACCTGGCTATCTGACGTCCCTCCTGGTTCCTAATCCCTGGCTTTTTCCTGACTCTGCTGTTTTCCTTGTTCCTGATTCCGGCTCGTCTGACTACCAGCTCTTGTTTTTGATTCCTGGCTTGTTATTTGACTTGTGGACTTTTTATTATTTTTTGCTTTTAATAAAGGTGTGATTATTTTTGCACTTCTAGTCTGTCTGATTCCTAACACCCTGACACCTATTTTAGACCTGATGTGTCTTACCAAGTTTCTCAGAGTACCATCCTTCAAATTGGAAACTATTTGTTCAAGATTAGTCCAAGAGGATCAGTTCATGGCGACCATAGATCTGAAGGATGTGTAGCTTTATGTTCCCATCTATAGGGATCATCACAAGTTCCTGAGATTCGCCTTTGTAGACCAACTCTTTCATTATGGGGTTTTTCCATTTGGCCTTGCCACAGCTCCGAGAATTTTCTCAGAGATTCTTTTCTCTTGCCTCTTTCTGCAGTCTACTGTTCGTCCATCAGTGGTTCAATGTATTTAGGTAATTGGTCTGAAGGTCACTTCCATGGACATCACTCCTTTGCTTGTTTTCATTTGAGAACCTTGCAGTTAGCAATGCTCATACAAAGGAATGGGGACCATTTGGATCTGTCTTAGAGGATGGATCTAGATCAGTCGTCAAGAGACTCCTTTTCAGGGGGTGGTTTTTCTCAGGTTTATCTGTTTCTGGGCACATGCTTCCGGAGACCTTCCTGGGTGATTGTGACCATGGATGCCAGTCTGCTAGGTTGGGGAGCAGTCTAGAACTCGTTAGAGACGGAAGGACTATGGACTCGCAGGAGTCTGCTCTCTCCATTAACATCTTGGAGTTGAGAGCGATTTACAATGCTTCAGTCCTTAGCCCGGTTTATCAGGTTCCAGTCGGACAATATTATCTCAGTGGCCTACATTTTCCTCTAGGGAGGAACTCTGAATTTTTTAGCCATGAAGGAGGTGGCCCTGATTGTTCAGTGGGCCGAAGTTCACAATTGCTGTCTATCTGCCATCCACATTCCAGAAGTGGACAACTGGGAAACGGATTTCCTGAACAGACATTTAATTCCGGGAAGTGGCTCTCCATCCGGAGGGGTTCTCCAGGCTAACCCTCAAATAGGGGATGCCAGAGTTGGATATGCTGACGTCTCGGCAGTACGCCTATCTTCCAAGGTACAATTCAAGGTCTAGAGATCCGCAGGCCGATCTAATAGATGCTCTGACGGTTCCTTGGGATTTCAGTCTGGCATATATGTTCTTCCATTTGCTCTCCTTCCTCGAGTCATTGCTCGTATCAAACAGGAGAGAGCATCTGTAATTCTAATAGCTTTTGCAATGCCTCGCATGATCTGGTATGCAGACCTAGTGAAGATGTTTCTCTTCCACTTTGGAGGTTGTCTCTGAGGAAGGACCTTCTAACTCTTGGTCCTTTCCTTCATTCAAATTTCGTTTCTATGAAGCTGACTGCTTGGAGATTTAACGCTTAGTTCTGTCTAAGCGTGGGGTTTCTGAGTTGGTCAATGAGACCCTGATTCAGGCTTGCAAGCCTATTACTAGAAAGATTTACCATAAGGTATGGCCCAAATACCTTTCTAGGTGTGAATCCGAGGGCTTCTCTTTCAGTGAGGTCAGGATTCCTTGGATTTTGTCTTTCCTCCAGGAAGGTCTGGAGAAGGGATTGTTAATCAGATTTCTGCTTCATCTATTTGTATTCAAGCGTCTGGCGGATGTGCCAGATGTTCAATCAATTTGTCCAGCCTTGGTCAGAATTAGGCCTGTGTTTAGGTCTGTTGCTCCTCCTTGGAGCCTTAACCTTGTTCTTAAGTTATGCAGCAGGCTCCGTTTGAGCCATTGCATTCCATAGATATTATCTTGGAAGTTTCTGTTAATTTTTCCTATCTCTACTGCTCGGAGAGTCTCGGAACTCTCGGCTTTGCAGGGTGATTCGCCTTATCTTATCTTTCATGCTGATAAGGCGGTTCTTTTTCAATGTTTTAGGTTCTAATCCTTCTTTTCATAAGGATCGTTTTGTTGTGCGTGTTTTACAATTTTTATCTACTGGCGACTAAGGATTGTCTCAAGTCTTCTGCCCTGTTTGTTTGTTTCTTTGGCAGAAAGCTACTGTTCTCTTTCTTTCTGGTTAAGAAAGTATAATTTGTTTAAATTCTGATACTGCTGGTCAGCAGCCTCCTGAGAGATTTTCAGCTCATTCCATGAGGGCTGTTTCCTCCTCTTAGGCTTTTAAAGATGAAGCTTCTGTGGAACAGTTTTGGAAGGCCTCAACGTGGTCCTCTTTGCATATTTTTTCCAAATTTTACTAATTTGATACTTTTGCCTCGGCCGAGGTTTCTTTTGGGAGAAAGGTTCTTCAAGCGGTGGTGCCTTCTGTTTAGGTCTGCCTGTCTTGTCCCTCCCTAGTCATCTGTGTCCTCTAGTCCTCTATGGTGGACTCACCATATCTTAGGAAAGAAAACAAATTTTATGCTTACCTGATAAATTTATTTATTTCCGGATATGGCGAGTCCACGACCCCGCCCTTCTTTTTTTTTATATATATATTTTATTGAGATTCAATTTTAGGCATATAAACAATTTATGATAATGTAATCTGTACAGCACAATACTTTACATAAATACATACTCGCATAAGGAACAGAGAAAGGTATTTTACACAAAGTAAACAAAACAAGCTTCAGTGAGACTGCATATACATATACTTAGATAATCACTATGCCATATGGGCTGTATGCCCTCTATATACACCCCTCACCACACCCACAATTCAGTTTTACAAACTTTGCCTCCTATGGAGGTGGTGAAGTAAGTTTGTGCTATGATTTGTACATTGATATGCGCTTCTCAGCATTGTTGAAGCCCGATTCCTCTCAGAGTAGACGTGAAGGGAGTATCACTTATTGAATACGATGATTTCCCTAACGGGGTCTATTTCATAGGTTCTCAGTTATCGGTAGTAGAGATTCATCTCCTACCTCCCTTTTCAGATCGACGATATACTCTCAATTTACCATTACCTCTAATAACTGTTTTGGCTATCTGCTATATGTGGATGGGTGTCTTTTGGTAAGTATGTTTTTATTACTTAAGACGCCTCAGCTATGGTTTGGCACTTTATGCATTTATATAAAGTTCTAAATATATGTATTGTACTTATATTTGCCATGAGTCAGGTTCATGTATTTCCTTCTGCAGACTGTCAGTTTCATATTTGGGTAATATAAACATTTTTTTAAAGACATTTATTTCTTACCTGGGGTTTAGTCTTTTTTTTTCAATTGACTACTTCTTGCAAATTGTGGGCGGTATTAGGTCCGCGGGTGCGTCAAATGCTAAACTTTATTGCGTCATTCTTGGTGCGGAAATATTTTTGGCGCAAAAAAATAAGTTTATGACGCAACTTCGTAATTTCCGGCGTCATACTTGATGCCTAGACCTTTCACACGTTTGCGTCATTAGTGACGCAAGTGTGTCATTTCCGGTTATTTTTGGCGCCAAAGTTTGTTACGTTGTGTGTCATACTTGGCGCCAAACTTTTTCATTATTTTAATACCCCATTGATGTTTGCCTCTTGCCTTTTTCTCTGTCTTTTTATCTATCCCATTCCTGAAACTGTCATATAAGGAAATAGATAATTTTGCTTTCTATGTTTTTTTCTTTTACATTTTGCAAGATGTCTCAATCTGTTCCTGACTCAGAAGTTTCTGCTGCAACATTGCTGCCTGACATCGGTTCTACCAAAGCTAAGTGCATTTGTTGTAAAATTGTAGAAATTATTTCGCCGAATGTCATTTGTAATAGTTGTCATGATTAACTTTTACATGCAGATAGTGTATTCATCAGTAATAGTACATTGCCAGTTGCAGTTCCTTCAACTTCTAATGTGCATGATATACCTGTAAATTTTAAAGAATTTGTTTCTGATTCTATCCTGAAGGCTTTGTCTGCATTTCCACCTTCTAATAAACGTAAAAGGTCTTTTAAAACTTCTCTTTTAGTTGATGAAATTTCAATGACCAACAACATAATAATTTATCCTCTTCTGATGAGGATCTATCTGATACAGAAGATCCTTCCTCAGACATTGACACTGACAAATCTACTTATTTATTTAAAATAGAGTATATGCGTTCTTTATTAAAAGAAGTGTTAATTACTTTGGATATTGAGGTAACCAGTCCTCTTGACGTTCAGTCTAATAAACGTTTAAATGCTGTTTTTAAACCTCCTGTGGTTTCTCCAGGGGTTTTTCCTAGTCCTGAGGCTATTTCTGATATGATTTCTAAGGAATAGAATAAGCCAGATACTTCTTTTAAAAAATTGTATCCTTTACTAGCAAAATCTATAGAGTTTTGGGAAAAAATCCCCAAAGTTGATGGGGCTATTTCTACTCTTGCTAAACGTACCACTATTCCTATGGAAGATAGTACTTCCTTTAAGGATCCTTTAGATAGAAAGCTTGAATCTTATCTAAGGAAGGCCTATTTATATTCAGGTCATCTTCTTAGACCTGCAATTTCTTTGGCTGATGTTGCGGCTGCATCAACTATCTGGTTGGAGAATTTAGCGTAACAGGAATTGGTTTCTGACTTATCTAGCATTATTCCCTTACTGCAATATGCTAATCATTTTATTTGTGATGCTATTTTTGATATTATCAAAATTGATGTTAGATCCATGTCTTTAGCTATATTAGCTAGAAGAGCTTTGTGGCTTAAATCTTGGAATGCTGATATGACATCTAAATCTAGATTACTATCTCTTTCTTTCAAAGGTAATAATTTATTTGGTTCTCAGTTGGATTCTATTATTTCAACTGTCACTGGGGGAAAGGGTTTTTTTTTGCCTCAGGATAAAACAACCTAAGGGTAAATCAAAGGCTTCTAACCGTTTTCGTTCCTTTCGTCAGAATAAGGAACAAAAACTCAATCCTCCCCCCAAGGAATCTGCTTCCAATTGGAAGCCTTCCTCAAATTGGAATAAATCCAAGCCATTTAGGAAACCAAAGTCAGCCCCTAAGTCCGCATGAAGGTGCGGCCCTCATTCCAGCTCAGCTGGTAGGGGGCAGATTAAGGTTTTTCAAGGATATTTGGATAAAATCTGTCCAAAATCAATGGATTCAGAGCATTGTCTCTCAAGGGTATCAAATAGGATTCAGAGTAAGACCTCCTGTGAGAAGATTTTTTCTCTCACGTATCCCATCAAATCCAGTAAAAACTCAGGCTTTCCTGAAGTGTGTTTCAGACCTGGAGTCTTCAGGGGTAATCATGCCATTTCCTCTTCTGGAACAAGTTTTGGGGTTTTATTCAAATCTATTCATTGTCCCAAAGAAGGAAAATTTATTCAGACCAGTTCTGGATCTGAAAATTTTGAATCGTTATGTAAGAGTACCAACTTTCAAGATGGTGACTATAAGGACTATTCTGCCTTTTGTTCAGCGAGGACATTATATGTCCACAATAGACTTGCAGGATGCATACCTTCATATTCCGATTCATCCAGAACATTATCAGTTTCTGAGATTCTCTTTTCTAGACAAGCATTACCAATTTGTTGCTCTTCCATTTGGCCTAGCAACAGCTCCAAGAATCTTTTCAAAGGTTCTGGGTGCCCTTCTCTCTGTAATCAGAGAACAGGGTATTGCAGTGTTTCCTTATGTGGATGATATCTTGGTACTAGTTCAATCTTTACGTACTGCAGAATCTCACACAAATCAACTAGTGTTGTTTCTTCGGAAACATGGTTGGAGGATCAATTTACCAAAAAGTTTCTTGATTCCTCAGACAAGGGTCACCTTTTTAGGCTTCCAGATAGATTCAGTGTCCATGACTCTGTCTCTAACAGACAAGAGACGTTTAAAATTGTTTGCCGCCTGCCGGCACCTTCAGTCTCAGTCATTCCCTTCAGTGGCTATATGCATGGAAGTTTTTAGGTTTCATGACTGCAGCATCGGACGCGATCCCCTTTGCTCATTTTCACATGAGACCTCTACAGCTTTGTATGCTGAATCACTGGTGCAGGGATTATACAAAGATATCACAATTAATATCCTTAAATCCCAATGTACGACACTCTCTGACATGGTGGATAGATCACCATTGTTTAGTTCAAGGGGCTTCTTTTGTTCTGCCAACCTGGACTGTGATCACAACAGATGCGAGTCTTTCAGGTTGGGGAGCTGTTTGGGGATCTCTGACAGCACAAGGGGTTTGGAAATCTCAAGAGGCGAGATTACCAATAAATATTTTAGAACTCTGTGCAATTCTCAGAGCTCTTCAGTTTTGGCCTCTGTTAAAGAGAGAACCGTTCATTTGTTTTCAGACAGACAATATCACAACAGTGGCATATGTCAATCATCAGAGTGGGACTCGCAGTCCCCAAGCTATGAAAGAAGTATCTCGGATACTTGCTTGGGCGGAATCCAGCTCCTATCTAAGCTCTGCGGTGCATATCCCAGGTGTAGACAATTGGGAGGCAGATTATCTCAGCCGCCAGACTTTACATCCAGGGGAGTGGTCTCTCCATCCAGATGTTTTTTCTCAGATTGTTCAGATATGGGGTCTTCCAGAGAGAGATCTCATGGCCTCTCATCTAAACAAGAAACTTCCCAGATACCTGTCCAGGTCCAGGGATGTTCAGGTGGAAGCAGTGGATGCGCTGACACTTCCTTGATGTTATCATCCTTCTTACATTTTCCCGCCTCTAGTTCTCCTTCCAAGAGTGATCTCCAAAATCATCATGGAACAATCATTTGTGTTGCTGGTGGCGCCAGCATGGCCACACAGGTTTTGGTATGCGGATCTGGTTCGGATGTCCAGTTGCCCGCCTTGGCCACTTCCGTTAGGGCCAGACCTACTATCTCAAGGTCCGTTTTTCCATCAGGATCTCAAATCATTAAATTTGAAGGTATGGAAATTGAACGCTTAGTACTAAGTCATAGAGGTTTCTCTGACTCAGTGATTAATACTATGTTACAAGCTCGTAAATCTGTCTCTAGAAAGATTTATTATAGAGTTTGGAAGACTTACATTTCATGGTGTTCTTCTCATGAATTCTCCTGGCATTCTTTAGAATTCCTAGAATTTTACAGTTTCTTCAGGATGGTTTGGATAAGGGTTTGTCTGCAAGTTCCTTGAAAGGTGAAATCTCCGCTCTTTCTGTTTTATTTCACAGAAATATTGCTAAACTTCCTGATATTCACTGTTTCTTTCATGTAATTAGCAAGAGTCCATGAGCTAGTGACGTATGGGATATACATTCCTACCAGGAGGGGCAAAGTTTCCCAAACCTTAAAATGCCTATAAATACACCCCTCACCACACCCACAAATCAGTACTTCAGGCAGCAGTTTCAGTTTGAATCTTCTGCTTATGTTTTCATTAAACTTTATTTTGGGTGTGGATTATTTTCAGCAGGAATTGGCTGTCTTTATTTTATCCCTCCCTCTCTAGTGACTCTTGCGTGGAAAGATCCACATCTTGGGTAGTCATTATCCCATACATCACTAGCTCATGGACTCTTGCTAATTACATGAAAGAAAACATAATTTATGTAAGAACTTACCTGATAAATTCATTTCTTTCATATTAGCAAGAGTCCATGAGGCCCACCCTTTTTTGTGGTGGTTATGGTTTTTTTGTATAAAGCACAATTATTCCAATTCCTTATTTTTTATGCTTTCGCACTTTTTTCTTATCACCCCACTTCTTGGCTATTCGTTAAACTGATTTGTGGGTGTGGTGAGGGGTGTATTTATAGGCATTTTAAGGTTTGGGAAACTTTGCCCCTCCTGGTAGGAATGTATATCCCATACGTCACTAGCTCATGGACTCTTGCTAATATGAAAGAAATGAATTTATCAGGTAAGTTCTTACATAAATTATGTTTTTGTACAGGCTTTAGTTCGTATTAAACGTTCGTCATTAAATCAATTTCTCCTCCTTGGAGTCTTAATTTGGTTCTGAAGGCTTTACAGGCTCCTCCATTTGAACCTATGCAGTCTTTGGACATTAAACTACTTTCTTGGAAAGTGTTGTTCCTTTTGGCCATCTCTTCTGCTAGAAGAGTTTGTGAGCTATCTGCTCTTTCTTGTGAGTCTCCTTTTCTGATTTTTCAGCAGGATAAGGCAGTTTTGCGGACTTCTTTTCAATTTTTACCTAAGGTTGTGAATTCTAACAACATTAATAGAGAAATTGTTGTCCCTTCCTTGTGTCCTAATCCTAAGAATTCTTTGGCAAGATCCTTACATTCTTTGGATGTGGTAAGAGCTTTGAAATATTATGTGGAAGCTAATAAAGATTTCAGGAAGACTTCCAGTCTATTTGTTTTATTTTCTGGTCCTAGGAAAGGTCAGAAGGCTTCTGCTATTTCCTTAGCTTCTTGGTTGAAACTTTTGATTCATCAAGCTTATTTGGAGTCGGGTCAGGCCCCGCCTCAGTGATTTACAGCTCATTCTACTAGATCAGTCTCCACTTCGTGGGCTTTTAAGAATGAAGCTTCAGTTGATCAGATTTGCAAAGCGGCAACTTGGTCCTCTTTGCATACATTTACTAAATTCTACCATTTTGATGTATTTGCTTCTTCGGAAGCAGTTTTTGGTAGAAAGGTTCTTCAGGCAGCCGTTTCAGTTTGTTTCTTCTGCTTTTGATTTAATTTTTTTCCTTTCAATTTTGAAAATAAACTTATTTTTTTGGGTTGTGGATTAATTTTTTCAGCGGTAAATGGCTGTTTTTATTTTATTCCCTCCCTCTCTAGTGACTCTTGAGTGGAGATCCACATCTTGGATATTGCTATCCCATACGTCACTAGCTCATGGACTCTTGCCAATTATATGAAAGAAAACATATGTAAGAACTTACCTGATAAATTCATTTCTTTCATATTGGCAAGAGTCCATGAGGCCCACCCTTTTTATGGTGGTTATGATTTTTTGTATAAAGCACAATTATTTCCAAATTTCCTTTGTTGATGCTTTCTACTAATTTCTTTATCACCCCACTGCTTGGCTATTCGTTAAACAGAATTGTGGGTGTGGTGAGCGGTGTATTTATAGGCATTTTGAGGTTTGGGAAACTTTGCCCCTCCTGGTAAGATTGTATATCCCATACGTCACTAGCTCATGGACTCTTGCCATTATGAAAGAATTTAATTTATCAGGTAAGTTCTTACGTAAATTATGTTATCAATACCTGTTCATACATTGCTAATCAACATTATAGGTGGGACTGGAGTGGTCCATTTTTCCGTCTTGATATTGGAATACGTGTAGTAGACACTCATGGTAACTAGAACAGACTCAATTTTAAAGTTGAGCTAAGCTAGGAACTATCAGGGTATTACCATATGTGAGGAGAATATGCATGAATGTGGTATGATACTTTGCTAGCCTTAAACCCTTACTCATTTCTACCATGTCATCTTATGTAAGTCGGGCCAGCCCCGCCACCCCGGCCGTAGGTAGTAGAACTACCCCCAACATCACAGTGAGAGGTCAACTCTCCCTGTGGAGCCTGGTCTCTAGAGAGCTCAGCTGTCAATACTCATCCATAAGGGGTCGCTCCATAACTAGAAGATTATGTACTAACTTATGTCAATGTGAGGAATTATAGATCATAGTCAAGATAATTTCCATATAGAGCTAGAATTTACAATTATATCGCTATCATTGTATGCATTGATGGGCAGATTAATATACATGGCAAGGGTCATAGCTTAAAGGGACACCGAAACCAAAATTTTTTCTTTCATGGTTTAGAGCATGACATTTTACGCAACTTCCTAATTTACACCTATTATCACATTTTCTTCATTCTCTTGGTATCTTTATTTGAAATGCAAGAATTTTAGTTTAGATGCCGGTCCATTTTTGGTGAACAACCTGGGTTGTTCTTGCTGATTGGTGGATAAATTGATCCACCAATAAAAATGTGCTGTCCAGAGTCTGAACTAAAAAAAAAGCTTAGATGCCTTCTTTTTCAAATAAAAATAGCAAGAGAACAAAGAAAAATTGATAATAGGAGTAAATTAGAAAGTTTCTTAAAATTGCATGCTCTATCTGAATCACGAAAGAAAAAATTTGGATTCAGTGTCCCTTTAAGGACATAAGAATTTGAGCTCTTCCTGTCTATGAACTCTAGGCGAAAGTAACCATAGGTGTTAAATATATGCACTCAGAGTAGCTGCGAAGTGATATTTAAGCAGCACAGATATACTAACAGTTTAAGCAATGGTCTCTTCATACAGGGAATAGTATTCATGCAGGGATACCTGAAAAATCACACAGTAATAGGAAACGGGCTACAGAGGATTAAACTCCCATAAAACTGTTGCACACTCTTATAAACTAGTTTAGTTATATATTATTTTTGCTATCCTCTCTGATAATTATAGGGTGTATCAGGTAGTGTACACGTTTAATAATACTATCCCTGACGATAATGATAGGTAACATCCTACACACATTTTCATCACTAGTTACTCAGTCAAGGGACACCACAGCTTCATTTGCTCAATACTGGGAGAAATGGAGCCAGTATGTTTCCCACCTTTGAGCATGGTACTATATGGTGCGAGCTGAACACCAGTAGCGTGGTGGCAGCAATCTGTATGAAATGTTTTATATAGTTGCGATATTTACACATAAACAAAATTTAGCCTTAAAGAACATGTTGCTCCCAGACTGGTAAAGTTAGAGGCTTCACCGGCACTTAACAAAAAATAAAAAAAGGAGGGTGCTACAAAAAGCAGTCTATCAGGTTAGCTCCTCAAGTCAGTTTACCCCACTCCTCTCTTATGTAATGGGTTCTCATGCTGTTGTGGGGTGTAAAGTAAGGAGAGTGTCTCTGTCCCATGGTTGATTTCACCTGCATGATCGCCTTTGTCGCAGGACATCCATGAGAATGGGACCGCCGCCCTCAAAAACGATGTGGGTCTGGGGAGTCTGCCACGAAGTGCTTGGACCATTGTATAGTTATCGGTAGAAGCCTTTAGGGTAGGTAGCACAGCAGCTGTATATGTGCTATGACCCTGTGTCCTGTTGCCGGCTGTTAACAGGTTTTATTTTACAGGTACTTTTGTATTTATTTTAGCTAGGTAGTTAGTAAACAGTTAATAACTATTTAGTAACTATTCTACCTAGTTAAAATAAATACAAACTTGCCTGTAAAATAAAAATAAACCCTAAGCTAGATACAATGTAACTATTAGTTATATTGTAGCTAGCTTAGGGTTTATTTCTCCAACATAGGTGTGTCCGGTCCACGGCGTCATCCTTACTTGTGGGATATTCTCTTCCCCAACAGGAAATGGCAAAGAGCCCAGCAAAGCTGGTCACATGATCCCTCCTAGGCTCCGCCTATCCCAGTCATTCTCTTTGCCGTTGCACAGACAACATCTCCACGGAGATGGCTAAGAGTTTTTTGGTGTTTAAATGTAGTTTTTATTCTTCAATCAAGTGTTTGTTATTTTAAAATAGTGCTGGTATGTACTATTTACTCTGAAACAGAAAAGAGAAGAAGATTTCTGTTTGTAAGAGGAAGATGATTTTAGCAAACGTTACTAAAATCGATTGCTGTTTCCACACAGGACTGTTGAGATGAAGTAACTTCAGTTGGGGGAAGCAGTTGGCAGACTTTTCTGCCTGAGGTATGACTGGCCACATTTCTAACAAGACTTTGTAATGCTGGAAGGCTGTCATTTTCCCTATGGGGACCGGTAAGCCATTTTCTTAGATTAAGTAAAAGAATAAAGGGCTTTATAAGGGCTTAAAAAACTTGTAGACATTTTTCTGGGCTAAAACGATTACTTTGCTAAGCATATTTGGCAGATTATAACTCTTTATAGTTATTATAATCTTGGGGATTGTTGTTAAAAAACGGCAGGCACTGTATGGACACCTTTTTCAGATGGGGGCCTTCTCTAGTCATAGGCAGAACCTCATTTTCGCGCCACTAATGCGCAGTTGTTTTTGGAAAGCAAGGCATGCAGATGCATGTGTGAGGAGCTAAGAACCACTGAAAAAGCTTATAGAAGGCGTCATTTGGTATGCAATACTTTTAAGGCTTTAAGTCACTGTGGTGAAATTTTGGTGAATTTTGAACAATTGCTTCATGCTTTTTCGCATATTCAGTAATAAAGTGTGTTCTGTTTAAAATTTAAAGTGACAGTAACGGTTTTATTTTAAAACGTTTTTTTGTGCTTTGTTGACAAGTTTAAGCCTGTTTAACATGTCTGAACCATCAGATAAGCGATGTTCTATATGTATGAAAGCCAATGTGTCTCCCCATTTAAATATATGTGATAATTGTGACATAGTGTCCAAACAAAGTAGGGACAATGATGCCACAGATAATAATATTGCCCAAGATGATTCTTTAGATGAGGGGAGTAAGCATGGTACTGCATCATCCCCTTCTGTGTCTACACCAGTTTTGCCCACACAAGAGGCCCCTAGTACATCTAGTGCGCCAATACTTATTACCATGCAATAATTAACGGCTGTTAAGGATAATTCTATTGCAAATATTTTATCTAAAATGCCTACTTATCAGAGAAAGCGCGATTGCTCTGTTTTAAACACTGAAGAGCAAGAGGACGCTGATGATAACGTTTCTGACATACCCTCACACCAATCTGAAGGGGCCAGGAGGGAGGTTTTGTCTGAGGGAGAAATTTCAGATTCAGGAAAAATTTCTCAACAAGCTGAACCTGATATTGTAACATTTAAATTTAAATTAGAACATCTCCGCGCACTGCTTAAGGAGGTATTATCTACTCTGGATGATTGTGACAATTTGGTCATTCCAGAGAAATTATGTAAGATGGACAAGTTCCTAGAGGTTCCGGTGCCCCCCGATGCTTTTCCTATACCCAAGCGGGTGGCGGACATAGTAAATAAGGAATGGGAAAGGCCCGGCATACCTTTTTGTTCCTCCCCCTATATTTAAGAAATTATTTCCTATAGTCGACCCCAGAAAGGACTTATGGCAGACAGTCCCTAAGGTCGAGGGGGCGGTCTCTACTCTAAACAAACGCACTACTATTCCCATAGAAGATAGTTGTGCTTTCAAAGATCCTATGGATAAAAAATTAGAGGGTTTGCTTAAAAAGATGTTTGTTCAGCAAGGTTACCTTCTACAACCAATTTCATGCATTGTTCCTGTCACTACGGCAGCGTGTTTCTGGTTCGAAGAACTAGAAAAGTCGCTCAATAAAGAATCTTCGTATGAGGAGGTTATGGACAGAGTTCAAGCACTTAAATTGGCTAACTCTTTTATTCTAGATGCCGCTTTGCAATTAGCTAGATTAGCGGCGAAAAATTCAGGGTTTGCTATCGTGGCGCGCAGAGCGCTTTGGCTAAAGTCTTGGTCAGCGGATGTGTCTTCCAAGACAAAATTGCTTAACATCCCTTTCAAGGGTAAAACACTGTTTGGTCCTGATTTGAAAGAGATTATTTCAGACATCACCGGGGGAAAGGGCCACGCCCTTCCTCAGGATAGGTCTTTTAAGGCTAGAAATAAGCCTAATTTTAGTCCCTTTCGCAGAAACGGACCAGCCTCTACTTCTACATCCTCTAAGCAAGAGGGTAATACTTCTCAACCCAAACCAGCCTGGAAACCGATGCAAGGCTGGAACAAGGGTAAGCAGGCCAAGAAGCCTGCCACTGCTACCAAAACAGCATGAAGGGATGGCCCCCGATCCGGGACCGGATCTGGTGAGGGGCAGACTTTCTCTCTTTGCTCAGGCCTGGGCAAGGGATGTTCAGGATCCTTGGGCACTAGAAATAGTTTCTCAAGGTTATCTCCTGGAATTCAAGGAACTACCCCCAAGGGGAAGGTTCCACAGGTCTCAATTATCTTCAAACCAAATAAAAAGACAGGCATTCTTACATTGTGTAGAAGACCTGTTAAAGATGGGAGTAATTCATCCAGTTCCAATAGGAGAACAAGGGATGGGGTTTTACTCCAACCTGTTCATAGTTCCCAAAAAAGAGGGAACATTCAGACCAATTTTAGATCTCAAGATCCTAAACAAATTTCTCAGGGTTCCATCGTTCAAAATGGAAACCATTTGAATGATCCTTCCTACCATCCAGGAAGGTCAATTTATGACCACGGTGGATTTAAAGGATGCGTACCTACATATTCCTATCCACAAGGAACATCATCAGTTCCTAAGGTTCGTTTTTCTGGACAAGCATTACCAGTTTGTGGCACTTCCATTCGGATTAGCCACTGCTCCGAGAATTTTCACAAAGGTACTAGGGTCCCTTCTAGCGGTTCTAAGACCAAGGGGCATTGCAGTAGTACCGTACTTGGACGACATCCTGATTCAAGCGTCGTCTCTGTCAAAAGCAAAGGCTCATACGGACATCGTCCTAGCCTTTCTCAGATCTCACGGATGGAAAGTGAACATAGAAAAAAGTTCTCTTTCCCCGTCAACAAGAGTTCCCTTCTTGGGAACAATAATAGACTCCTTAGAAATGAGGATTTTTCTGACAGAGGTCAGAAAATCAAAACTTCTAAGCTCTTGTCAAGTACTTCATTCTGTTCTTCGTCCTTCCATAGCGCAGTGCATGGAAGTAATAGGATTGATGGTTGCAGCGATGGACATAGTTCCTTTTGCACGAATTCATCTAAGACCATTACAACTGTGCATGCTCAGACAGTGGAATGGGGATTATACAGACTTGTCTCCGACGATTCAAGTAGATCAAAGGACCAGAGATTCACTCCGTTGGTGGCTGATCCTGGACAACCTGTCACAGGGAATGAGCTTCCGCAGACCAGAGTGGGTCATTGTCACGACCGACGCCAGTCTGGTGGGCTGGGGCGCGGTCTGGGAACCCCTGAAAGCTCAGGGTCTATGGTCTCGGGAAGAATCTCTTCTCCCGATAAACATTCTGGAACTGAGAGCGATATTCAATGCTCTCAAAGCTTGGCCTCATCTAGCAAAGGCCAAATTCATAAGGTTTCAATCAGACAACATGACGACAGTTGCATATATCAACCATCAGGGGGGAACAAGGAATTCCCTGGCAATGGAGGAAGTGACCAAGATAATTCAATGGGCGGAGGATCACTCCTGCCACTTGTCTGCAATCCACATCCCAGGAGTGGAAAATTGGGAAGCGGATTTTCTGAGTCGTCAGACATTCCATCCGGGGGAGTGGGAACTCCATCCGGAAATCTTTGCCCAAATAACTCGATTATGGGGCATTCCAGACATGGATCTGATGGCCTCTCGTCAGAACTTCAAGGTTCCTTGTTACGGGTCCAGATCCAGGGATCCCAAGGCGACTCTAGTAGATGCACTAGTAGCACCTTGGACCGTCAACCTAGCTTATGTATTCCCACCGTTTCCTCTCATTCCCAGGCTGGTAGCCAGGATCAATCAGGAGAGGGCTTCGGTGATCTTGATAGCTCCTGCGTGGCCACGCAGGACTTGGTATGCAGACCTGGTGAATATGTCATCGGCTCCACCATGGAAGCTACCTTTGAGACAGGACCTTCTTGTTCAAGGTCCATTCGAACATCCGAATCTGGTTTCCCTCCAACTGACTGCTTGGAGATTGAACGCTTGATTTTATCAAAGCGTGGGTTTTCAGATTCTGTAATAGATACTCTTATTCAGGCTAGAAAGCCTGTAACTAGAAAAATTTACCATAAGATATGGAAAAAATATATCTGTTGGTGTGAATCTAAAGGATTCCCATGGAACAAGATAAAAATTCCTAAGATTCTATCCTTTCTACAAGAAGGTTTGGAGAAAAGATTATCTGCAAGTTCTCTGAAGGGACAGATCTCTGCGTTATCTGTTTTACTTCACAAAAGGCTGGCAGCTGTGCCAGACGTTCAAGCGTTTGTTCAGGCTCTGGTTAGAATCAAGCCTGTTTACAGACCTTTGACTCCTCCCTGGAGTCTTAATCTAGTTCTTTCAGTTCTTCAAGGGGTTCCGTTTGAACCCTTACATTCCGTAGATATTAAGTTATTATCTTGGAAAGTTTTGTTTTTGGTTGCAATTTCTTCTGCTAGAAGAGTTTCTGAGATATCTGCTCTGCAGTGTTCTCCGCCCTATCTGGTGTTCCATGCAGATAAGGTGGTTTTGCGTACTAAGCCTGTTTTTCTTCCGAAAGTTTTTTCCAACAAGAATATTAACCAGGAGATAGTTGTACCTTCTTTGTGTCCGAATCCAGTTTCAAAGAAGGAACGTTTGTTACACAATTTGGACGTAGTCCGTGCTCTAAAATTCTATTTAGAGGCCACTAAAGATTTCAGACAAACATCTTCTTTGTTTGTTGTTTATTCTGGTAAAAGGAGAGGTCAAAAGGCAACTTCTACCTCTTTCTTTTTGGCTTAAAAGCATTATCCGATTGGCTTATGAGACTGCCGGACGGCAGCCTCCTGACAGAATCACAGCTCATTCCACTAGGGCTGTGGCTTCCACATGGGCCTTCAAGAACGAGGCTTCTGTTGACCAGATATGTAAGGCAGCGACTTGGTCTTCACTGCACACTTTTGCCAAATTTTACAAATTTGATACTTTTGCTTCTTCAGAGGCTATTTTTGGGAGAAAGGTTTTGCAAGCCGTGGTGCCTTCCATTTAGGTGACCTGATTTGCTCCCTCCCTTCATCCGTGTCCTAAAGCTTTGGTATTGGTTCCCAAAAGTAAGGATGACGCCGTGGACCGGACACACCTATGTTGGAGAAAACAGAATTTATGCTTACCTGATAAATTACTTTCTCCAACGGTGTGTCCGGTCCACGGCCCGCCCTGGTTTTTTTAATCAGGTCTGATGAATTATTTTCTCTAACTACAGTCACCACGGTATCATATGGTTTCTCCTATGTATATTTCCTCCTGTACGTCGGTCGAATGACTGGGGTAGGCGGAGCCTAGGAGGGATCATGTGACCAGCTTTGCTGGGCTCTTTGCCATTTCCTGTTGGGGAAGAGAATATCCCACAAGTAAGGATGACGCCGTGGACCGGACACACCGTTGGAGAAAGTAATTTATCAGGTAAGCATAAATTCTGTTTTTACAGGTAAGTATTTAGTTTTAAATAGGAATTATTTAGGTAATAATATTAATTTTTATTTAGATTTATTTTAATTATATTTAAGTTAGGGGTGTTAGGGTTAGACTTAGGTTTAGGGGTTAATACATTTAGTATAGTGGCGGCGACGTTGGGGCGGCAGATTAGGGGTTAATAAATGTATGTAGGTGGCGGCGATGTTAGGGACGGCAGATTTGGGGTTAATAATATTTAACTAATGTTTGCGAGGCGGGAGTGCGGCAGTTTAGGGGTTAATATGTTTATTATAGTGGCGGCTACATTGGGGGCGGCAGATTAGGGGTTAATACGTATAATGTAGGTGTCAGCGATGTCAGGGGCGGCAGATTAGGGGTTAATAAGTGTAAGATTAGGGGTGTTTAGACTCGGGGTTCATATTAGGATGTTAGGTGTAAACATAAATTTTATTTGCCCATAGGAATCGATGGGGCTGCGTTACTGAGTTTTATGCTGCTTTTTGGCAGGTGTTAGACTTTTTTTTTAGCCGGCTCTCCCCGTTTATTGCTATGGGGAAATCGTGCACGAGCACATATGACCAGCTCACCGCTGACTTAAGCAGCGCTGGTATTGGAGTGAGATATGGAGCAAAATTTAGCTCTACGCTTACTTTTTGTCTTGACGCCGGGTTTGTAAAAACCCGTAATACCAGCGCTGTAGGTAAGTGAGCGGTGAGAAAAAACTGCTCGTTAGCACCGCATAGCCTCTAACGCAAAACTCGTAATCTAGCCGATTCTGTTTTAATGACTCATTCCCCCTTTATGGCATGGCCAATACCAATGCAACAGGTAACTCTGGGTGAGATATGCATATGAGATATACAATATCTCATGGTTATTGCTTCCAAGTACTGTTTTAATGACTCATTTCCTCTTTATGGCATGGATGCAGCAAGAGAAACCACTTCTGGACTGCTGTTTCAAGGTTTTGACTGTCATCACAGGGGTGTGGATTTATTTTTAAAAATAACTACTTGTCCAAGGGACTAAAGTGGGAGCCCAATCTACTTGTCCCTCATGACAATCTACTTGTCCTGATTCGTAAAAAAATATTTACACCCACACAAATACATATTTACACATACTCATACACATATTTACACACACATAACCACATGTACATTTATAAACACATATATTACACACATATTTACACACACATAACCACATGTACATTTATAAACACATATATTACACACATATATACACACACATAACCACATGTACATTTATAAACACATATATTACACACATATATACACACACATAACCACATGTACATTTATAAACACATATATTACACACATATTTACACACACATAACCACATATACATTTATAAACACATATATTACACACATATTTACACACACATAACCACATACACATTTATAAACACATATATTACACACATATATACACACACATAACCACATGTACATTTATAAACACATATATTACACACATATTTACACACACATAACCACATACACATTTATAAACACATATATTACACACATATTTACACACACATAACCACATGTACATTTATAAACACATATATTACACACATATTTACACATACATAACCACATATACATTTATAAACACATATATTACACACATATTTACACACACACGCATACATACTGTACATTCTGTGGAAGTAACCTAAGGCAGCAGTAACTGTTCTTTTAGAATTGGCAATTTTGATAATAAGAGTAATATAGAGAATTGCTTAAAATTGCATGCTCTGTCTGAATCATGAAATAAAAGAAATTGTTTAGTATCCCTTTAAATCTGTGTTTTTATTTATGTATTAATTTATTTGTTTGAACAAAAAAATGTTCCGTTTTCAGATAATAAATGGCTTTTACAAACTAAATTTATTTTTGCATACAAAGGATATGCTGATATTTTGCTTCTCTTTACAGAAAGTTTACCTTAAGAATCAATAATTCTCAATGGACATTCTCCTGCAGATTCCAGTAGGTCAGATAATAGCCATGCAATATTTTAAACCATAGAGAATTAACATCTAATAGCATCTATATTAATGCACCAGAAAAGCAATTTATCTCTCCAATCCTTGGCACGAGTCTGTGGCTCACACGGTGTTAGTGCTAAAGATTTGTTTCAAGGTTGTCAGTCATTGAAGGATCAGACTGAAAAATCGATTTGATGCTTTAGAGATGACATATTGCAGTCAAGTGTGAGTTATGGTAAGAGAAGGTCTTGCTTAACCCCTTCATAATCAAAGTTTCCTTAGTGGAAAACCGTACACAATACTGGGCCACCTTCAGAACTGCAGAAATGAAAAATAAGTTCCATCCTCCAGATTTTCTTAAAAATGGACCTTTATTATTTCATAGCAGGGTCCAAGGTACAAATTAACAAAAATGTTTTGTGCCTACAACCAGCTCTTAACCCTTCGTTTCGATGTAAACACACTTTAAAAATGAAATCACGCGATGGTCGATGCAACCACGTGATATCAAGGCTGGGATCGAATCATGGGGGAGTGCCTATGATGCTAGCGAAGCCCCACAGTCTGATTTTGTATTAAACAAAAGAAGGAGGCTGCAGGACGACAAAAAGGTAGGATGTTCCATGCCGTCCGTAGGGAGTTAAAGACCAGTGCTGTTAGGACAGTATGGGATGTCCTAAGGGTGTAAAGGGGTTAATCATGATTGTAGGCCCGAAATGATGATGCTACTTTGTACTATGGATCCTGCTATAAAGTAATAATAATCCCTCTTTAAGATAATTTGCAGACTGGAACCTGTTTTTCTTTTTCTCAACCCCTTTATAGTCTGTGAGCATTCAGTATTGTAAAAATGGTGATATGCTCACGATTAGTTTAACTTCAAGTAACTGGATGAGAAAACATTTTCTTGTTTTCTGTAAAAAAACAAAAAATTATATCCCTGTGATTTGCACTTTTTTTTTTTTTTTTTGTTATAATGAAATAATTTGCCAGTTGGTACAGTGTGATGTTGGCAATGTCACCAGAAACAGAATTTGTCGACAATGCAAAACCTGCAGTCGCTTTCTTAAAGATACATAAAACCTAACCTTTTTCTTTGATTCTGATAGAGCATATCATTTTAAACAACTTTGAAATTTAATTCTATTATCAAATGTGATTGATTCTGTTTCAGGAGCAGCAATGCACTACTGAGACCTAGCTGAACAAATTGGTTTAGACAATGACAAGAGGTATATCTGTGCTGCTACCAATCAGCAGTTAGCTGCCAGTACTGCGTTGCTTCTCCTGAGCCTACCTAGATATGCTTTTCAACAAAGGATGCCAAGAAGACAAAGCAAATTAGATAATAGAAATGAATTGGAAAGTTGTTTAAAGTTGCAAGTTCGGTAAAGGTACCACATCCTGCCGTGGGCGGGGACGACGACCATGGATAGGTTTCCAGCTGAGTGTTGCAGCGCCGGGAACGATATTGGAAAAGAGCAAGCTTTTCCAATACCTGACCCGGGCACTGCAACCGCCGCTGTGAACCTATCCATGGTCTGTCTCCCCCCCCCCCTCACCTATCCATGGACCCCAGAGCAGTATGCACAGAATAATTATTCCATTCCAGATCATCATATTTTTATTTCTTTTTTTGCCCCATTCTACTGATAGATTTAATGCAGCTTTTAAAGTGACATTAACTGAGATTTGAAATATAAACGGTTGCTTTGCAGTATACTCCCCCCCCCCCCCCCCCCCGTTCTTGTAATTTAAGTTTGCAAAATTGTGGGTTTTCCATTTCTAGGAACTCAAAATTGCACATGGCAGACTTCACAAGCCTAAACCTGCCACATAATTATCCCTAATTGGCTTCAGCAGAGATAATGATCGATGCAGAACAAAGCATGTTTTGCTAACATAGTGACTGTTGCTAGCTAATTATTCTCCAGCAGCAAGTCTGAGCTGGCTCCTCCAAATACGCCAAGTGGTAGGTAGAGTCTGACTAATCATAACCATTGGTGCCGTGGCACCAGGGCCCAAGTGCTGAGGGGCCCATATCGGCCATTCTATACATAGGCATGTGCACCATGTGTACAATCCTAATGCAGAGGAGCCATTTATTATTGCAGGTAACAGGTCTATCTATCCTCAAAATCATACAGAGTGGCATGTATATTATTAATATTGTTCATTACTGAGTTACCTATGGGGGAGGGCAAAAAAAATAATGCACCAGGGCCCTCTGTTGAGTAGTTCCGCTACTGGTGCTAATGTATTCAAAACATTTTCAGACTTACCTAATATGTTAATTTGGTGCATGACTGCTGAAAAATCTTACAAGGTGTTTTCTGTCCCTTTTATGGTGATTTGCCAGTAAGCAACGCAACACTATTGCAGTGTGGATGCACGGTGATGTACAATGCATAATAATAGTATTTAATGAAAGTTTGTATTTTGTGTTTGTCTCATTTATACTCTATGATCCTGTTTTGTTTCTCATGAAAAGTCTTAAAGTGCCATAAAACATGTGGAGATCTGTGCATATGCTAAAAGTAAAAATAGTTTGCATTAAAATTGTTTAAAAATTGCTGGCAAGTATTTTAAAATAATTTACTTCCATAAGGCAGGGAGAGTACACAACTTAATTCCTTACTGTTGGGAAATACAACACCTAGCCACCAGGAGGAGGCAAAGACACCCTAGCAAAGGCTTAAATATACCTCCCACTTCACCTTTCCCCCAGTCATTTTTTGCCTTTCGTCACTATAGGAGGTGGCAGGGAAGTGTCAGAAGATTTGGATAGTCCTGTAATGGGTATGTTCCCTTCAAGATGGACTGAAGTGTTAAGTAATCATGTCAACCTCTCGGTAAGAGTATTGATGAAAGTCTGGAGATGCAGGGAAAGTTTTTCTGCGAACCCATCCAGACTGTCGCTAACAGCTCGTGAGCAATCAGTGTCAACGAGTTTCACTGCTTGCTGTTACACACTCAAGTTCATGTCAGAAGCGCTGCTTCAAGACTTTCACACTTGAGAGGCTGTGCCTTATCCACAGCTTGGATCCTAGAGGGTAAGACCGTTTTTTATATATACACTTTAAAATGCTATACAGGGTCACAGTGTGGCTTTTTTTTTTTTTGTATAAAACTTTTTATTGAGGTTTTCACATGGTACAAAGAACAAAGTACAGAAAGTGAGAATATTATAATCTTGTGCAGTTGCAATAGTTTGATCAATACAGTTGTGTGCGTTGCTTGTTAAATAACAATGAATTGCCCTCGAGAGGGTCAGCGTCAGGGGGTTTGGGGTGGTCAAAGTGTGTGGTCAAGACAATATATAACCCTGTTAGTTGCAACTCATCTCCTATCTTTAATATACTGCCTCTCCCATGGAGTGTCCCTAGAGCTAGGAGGCTGGAATCCAGTATCCACGCCCAACCCCGTCGGCTAGGGGGTATATAATCATCTACACAAGATTCTATTATGGTGCATCTCTCCTATATAGATTATTAGTTTCCCAGTAGAACATTATCTCAGCGTAGAAATCCAATCTATCCATTGAATAATAGCAATACCTTTCTAGTTTCAGTTTAGTAGTCATCTGTGTGACCCACATATTCAGTGTCGGGGGAGATTCTTTTTTCCACATCTGTGGAATCACCTGTTTGGCGCTACAAATTGCTAGTTGTAAGAGAGCTGTTGTTTGGAAGGTACTCTAGGGGTAACATTAAATAAGTACACTAATGGATCTAAGTCAAACTCACATTCTAGGATTTTACTAATTGTAGAATGTATGTCAGCCCAGAACTGGTTAATCTTTGGGCATGTCCACCACAGGTGATATGGAGATCCCTGTTCTGCGCATCTACGCCAGCAGCAGTCTGAGGCTTGGGGGAAGATGTATTTCAGACGTTGTGGTGTAAGATACCACCTAAGTAGAAATTTGTAGTTTGTTTCTAGAAGTGATGCCGAGTGGGCCACTCTACTTGTTTTGCGAAATATTGTCGCCCACTCATTCTCACTTAAAGTGTAATGTAGCTCTATGTTCCAAAAAATTATGGTTTTGGTATGCATGATCGTGGGCGGATTATTTAAAAGTGCATAGAGAGTTGAAATTGTATGAGGGGGTGTCTCTTCAGCATGGCACAGTTTCTCAAATACAGTGAGGTCTCTAACTAAAAGGTATTTCTCCAACATAGGTGTGTCCGGTCCACGGCGTCATCCTTACTTGTGGGATATTCTCCTCCCCAACAGGAAATGGCAAAGAGCCCAGCAAAGCTGGTCACATGATCCCTCCTAGGCTCCGCCTACCCCAGTCATTCTCTTTGCCGTTGCACAGGCAACATCTCCACGGAGATGGCTAAGAGTTTTTTGGTGTTTAAATGTAGTTTTTATTCTTCAATCAAGTGTTTGTTATTTTAAAATAGTGCTGGTATGTACTATTTACTCTGAAACAGAAAAGAGAAGAAGATTTCTGTTTGTAAGAGGAAGATGATTTTAGCAAACGTTACTAAAATCGATTGCTGTTTCCACACAGGACTGTTGAGATGAAGTAACTTCAGTTGGGGGAAGCAGTTGGCAGACTTTTCTGCCTGAGGTATGACTGGCCACATTTCTAACACGACTTGGTAATGCTGGAAGGCTGTCATTTTCCCTATGGGGACCGGTAAGCCATTTTCTTAGATTAAGTAAAAGAATAAAGGCTTTATAAGGGCTTAAAAAACTGGTAGACATTTTTCTGGGCTAAAACGATTACTTTGCTAAGCATATTTGACAGATTATAGCTCTTTATAGTTATTATAATCTTGGGGATTGTTGTTAAAAAACGGCAGGCACTGTATGGACACCTTTTTCAGATGGGGGCCTTCTCTAGTCATAGGCAGAGCCTCATTTTCGCGCCACTAATGCGCAGTTGTTTTTGGAAGGCAAGGCATGCAGATGCATGTGTGAGGAGCTAAGATCCACTGAAAAAGCTTATAGAAGGCGTCATTTGGTATCGTATTCCCCTCTGGGCTTGGTTGGGTCTCAGCAAAGCAGATTCCTGGGACTGTATAGGGGTTAAATGTAAAAACGGCTCCGGTTCCGTTATTTTAAGGGTTAAAGCTTTCAAATTTGGTGTGCAATAATTTTAAGGCTTTAAGACACTGTGGTGAAATTTTGGTGAATTTTGAACAATTGCTTCATACTTTTTCGCATATTCAGTAATAAAGTGTGTTCTGTTTAAAATTTAAAGTGACAGTAACGGTTTTATTTTAAAACGTTTTTTTGTGCTTTGTTGACAAGTTTAAGCCTGTTTAACATGTCTGAACCATCAGATAAACGATGTTCTATATGTATGAAAGCCAATGTGTCTCCCCATTTAAATATATGTGATAATTGTGACATGGTGTCCAAACAAAGTAGGGACAATGATGCCACAGATAATAATAGTGCCCAAGATGATTCTTCAGATGAGGGGAGTAAGCATGGCACTGCATCACCCCCTTCTGTGTCTACACCAGTTTTGCCCACACAAGAGGCCCCTAGTACATCTAGTGCGCCAATACTTATTACTATGCAACAATTAACGGCTGTTATGGATAATTCTATTGCAAATATTTTATCTAAAATGCCTACTTATCAAAGAAAGCGCGATTGCTCTGTTTTAAACACTGAAGAGCAAGAGGACGCTGATGATAACGTTTCTGACATACCCTCACACCAATCTGAAGGGGCCAGGAGGGAGGTTTTGTCTGAGGGAGAAATTTCAGATTCAGGAAAAATTTCTCAACAAGCTGAACCTGATGTTGTAACATTTAAATTTAAATTAGAACATCTCCGCGCACTGCTTAAGGAGGTATTATCTACTCTGGATGATTGTGACAATTTGGTCATTCCAGAGAAATTATGTAAGATGGACAAGTTCCTAGAGGTTCCGGTGCCCCCCGGTGTTTTTCCTATACCCAAGCGGGTGGCGGACATAGTAAACAAGGAATGGGAAAGGCCCGGCATACCTTTTGTTCCTCCCCCTATATTTAAGAAATTATTTCCTATAGTCGACCCCAGAAAGGACTTATGGCAGACAGTCCCTAAGGTCGAGGGGGCGGTCTCTACTCTAAACAAACGCACTACTATTCCCATAGAAGATAGTTGTGCTTTTAAAGATCCTATGGATAAAAAATTAGAGGGTTTGCTTAAAAAAATGTTTGTTCAGCAAGGTTACCTTCTTCAACCAATTTCATGCATTGTTCCTGTCACTACGGCAGCGTGTTTCTGGTTCGAAGAACTAGAAAAGTCGCTCAATAAAGAATCTTCGTATGAGGAGGTTATGGACAGAGTTCATGCACTTAAATTGGCTAACTCTTTTATTCTAGATGCCGCTTTGCAATTAGCGAGATTAGCGGCGAAAAATTCAGGGTTTGCTATCGTGGCGCGCAGAGCGCTCTGGCTAAAGTCTTGGTCAGCGGATGTGTCTTCCAAGACAAAATTGCTTAACATCCCTTTCAAGGGCAAAACACTGTTTGGTCCTGATTTGAAAGAGATTATTTCAGACATCACCGGAGGAAAGGGCCACGCCCTTCCTCAGGATAGGTCTTTTAAGGCTAGAAATAAGCCTAATTTTCGTCCCTTTCGCAGAAACGGACCAGCCTCTACTTCTACATCCTCTAAGCAAGAGGGTAATACTTCTCAACCCAAACCAGCCTGGAGACCGATGCAAGGCTGGAACAAGGGTAAGCAGGCCAAGAAGCCTGCCACTGCTACCAAAACAGCATGAAGGGATGGCCCCCGATCCGGGACCGGATCTGGTGGGGGGCAGACTTTCTCTCTTTGCTCAGGCCTGGGCAAGAGATGTTCAGGATCCTTGGGCACTAGAAATAGTTTCTCAAGGTTATCTCCTGGAATTCAAGGAACTACCCCCAAGGGGAAGGTTCCACAGGTCTCAATTATCTTCAAACCAAATAAAAAGACAGGCATTCTTACATTGTGTAGAAGACCTGTTAAAGATGGGAGTAATTCATCCAGTTCCAATAAGAGAACAAGGGATGGGGTTTTACTCCAACCTGTTCATAGTTCCCAAAAAAGAGGGAACATTCAGACCAATTCTAGATCTCAAGATCCTAAACAAATTTCTCAGGGTTCCATCGTTCAAAATGGAAACCATTCGAACGATCCTTCCTACCATCCAGGAAGGTCAATTTATGACCACGGTGGATTTAAAGGATGCGTACCTCCATATTCCTATCCACAAGGAACATCATCAGTTCCTAAGGTTCGCTTTTCTGGACAAGCATTACCAGTTTGTGGCACTTCCATTCGGATTAGCCACTGCTCCGAGAATTTTCAGAAAGGTACTAGGGTCCCTTCTAGCGGTTCTAAGACCAAGGGGCATTGCAGTAGTACCGTACTTGGACGACATCCTGATTCAAGCGTCGTCTCTGTCAAAAGCAAAGGCTCATACGGACATCGTCCTAGCCTTTCTCAGATCTCACGGATGGAAAGTGAACATAGAAAAAAGTTCTCTTTCCCCGTCAACAAGAGTTCCCTTCTTGGGAACAATAATAGACTCCTTAGAAATGAGGATTTTTCTGACAGAGGTCAGAAAATCAAAACTTCTAAGCTCTTGTCAAATTCTTCATTCTGTTCTTCGTCCTTCCATAGCGCAGTGCATGGAAGTAATAGGATTGATGGTTGCAGCAATGGACATAGTTCCTTTTGCACGAATTCATCTAAGACCATTACAACTGTGCATGCTCAGACAGTGGAATGGGGATTATACAGACTTGTCTCCGACGATTCAAGTAGATCAAAGGACCAGAGATTCACTCCGTTGGTGGCTAATCCTGGACAACCTGTCACAGGGAATGAGCTTCCGCAGACCAGAGTGGGTCATTGTCACGACCGACGCCAGTCTGGTGGGCTGGGGCGCGGTCTGGGAACCCCTGAAAGCTCAGGGTCTATGGTCTCGGGAAGAATCTCTTCTCCCGATAAACATTCTGGAACTGAGAGCGATATTCAATGCTCTCAAAGCTTGGCCTCATCTAGCAAAGGCCAAATTCATAAGGTTTCAATCAGACAACATGACGACAGTTGCATATATCAACCATCAGGGGGGAACAAGGAGTTCCCTGGCGATGGAGGAAGTGACCAAGATAATTCAATGGGCGGAGGATCACTCCTGCCACTTGTCTGCAATCCACATCCCAGGAGTGGAAAATTGGGAAGCGGATTTTCTGAGTCGTCAGACATTCCATCCGGGGGAGTGGGAACTCCACCCGGAAATCTTTGCCCAAATAACTCAATTATGGGGCATTCCAGACATGGATCTGATGGCGTCTCGTCAGAACTTCAAGGTTCCTTGTTACGGGTCCAGATCCAGGGATCCCAAGGCGACTCTAGTAGATGCACTAGTAGCACCTTGGACCTTCAACCTAGCTTATGTTTTCCCACCGTTTCCTCTCATTCCCAGGCTGGTAGCCAGGATCAACCAGGAGAGGGCTTCGGTGATCTTGATAGCTCCTGCGTGGCCACGCAGGACTTGGTATGCAGACCTGGTGAATATGTCATCGGCTCCACCATGGAAGCTACCTTTGAGACAGGACCTTCTTGTTCAAGGTCCATTCGAACATCCGAATCTGGTTTCTCTCCAACTGACTGCTTGGAGATTGAACGCTTGATTTTATCAAAGCGTGGGTTTTCAGATTCTGTAATAGATACTCTGATTCAGGCTAGAAAGCCTGTAACTAGAAAAAATTACCATAAGATATGGAAAAAATATATCTGTTGGTGTGAATCTAAAGGATTCCCATGGAACAAGATAAAAATTCCTAGGATTTTATCCTTTCTACAAGAAGGTTTGGAGAAGGGATTATCTGCAAGTTCTCTGAAGGGACAGATTTCTGCGTTATCTGTTTTACTTCACAAAAGGCTGGCAGCTGTGCCAGAGGTTCAAGCGTTTGTTCAGGCTCTGGTTAGAATCAAGCCTGTTTACAGACCTTTGACTCCTCCCTGGAGTCTTAATCTAGTTCTTTCAGTTCTTCAAGGGGTTCCGTTTGAACCCTTACATTCCGTAGATATTAAGTTATTATCTTGGAAAGTTTTGTTTTTGGTTGCAATTTCTTCTGCTAGAAGAGTTTCTGAGTTATCTGCTCTGCAGTGTTCTCCGCCCTATCTGGTGTTCCATGCAGATAAGGTGGTTTTGCGTACTAAGCCTGGTTTTCTTCCGAAAGTTGTTTCCAACAAGAATATTAACCAGGAGATAGTTGTACCTTCTTTGTGCCCGAATCCAGTTTCAAAGAAGGAACGTTTGTTACACAATTTGGACGTAGTCCGTGCTCTAAAATTCTATTTAGAGGCCACTAAAGATTTCAGACAAACTTCTTCTTTGTTTGTTGTTTATTCTGGTAAAAGGAGAGGTCAAAAAGCAACTTCTACCACTCTTTCTTTTTGGCTTAAAAGCATTATCCGTTTGGCTTATGAGACTGTCGGACGGCAGCCTCCTGAAAGAATCACAGCTCACTCCACTAGGGCTGTGGCTTCCACATGGGCCTTCAAGAACGAGGCTTCTGTTGACCAGATATGTAAGGCAGCGACTTGGTCTTCACTGCACACTTTTGCCAAATTTTACAAATTTGATACTTTTGCTTCTTCAGAGGCTATTTTTGGGAGAAAGGTTTTGCAAGCCGTGGTGCCTTCCATTTAGGTGACCTGATTTGCTCCCTCCCTTCATCCGTGTCCTAAAGCTTTGGTATTGGTTCCCACAAGTAAGGATGACGCCGTGGACCGGACACACCTATGTTGGAGAAAACAGAATTTATGCTTACCTGATAAATTACTTTCTCCAACGGTGTGTCCGGTCCACGGCCCGCCCTGGTTTTTTTAATCAGGTCTGATGAATTATTTTCTCTAACTACAGTCACCACGGTATCATATGGTTTCTCCTATGCATATTTCCTCCTGTACGTCGGTCGAATGACTGGGGTAGGCGGAGCCTAGGAGGGATCATGTGACCAGCTTTGCTGGGCTCTTTGCCATTTTCTGTTGGGGAGGAGAATATCCCACAAGTAAGGATGACGCCGTGGACCGGACACACCGTTGGAGAAAGTAATTTATCAGGTAAGCATAAATTCTGTTTTTTGTCTATGGGTATCAATGAAATGCCTCAACTGGAAGTATCTGAACCATTGTGTGAAGTGTGTAATGTTCAGCGATAAGAGGTTTTGTTTGGAGATCAAATTCCCTGAGTCAATAAAGGTTGTGGAAAAGTAATAGGCCATGTATATTAGACGGTTGTGTAGGCGTAAGGGGGTGACCTATTGGGAATTCTGAGTTAGACAGGACTGTCGTCACTGGAGATGGGGTCGAGGAGATATGATTATATTTACGGATCAGGCTGAGCCACAGATCCGGGGTTTCTTTGATAATTTTGTAATTTTTTATGGAGTTCGGGTGATTATTTGACTGTTGTCGGCATAAAGCACCTAACTGGGGTGTAGCTGTGATCGAATGTTCTATGAGGATCCACAATCCACCGCTGTAAACTGCAAATGTGCACCAGTCAAGGACTCTACGAATAAACACTGATGCTCTGTATTTTGCCATATCAGGAACTCCTAAGCCTCAGTTCAGTTTGGTCATATACAATGTGTTTTTGGCTATTCTGGAAGGCTTTTTATCCAGATGTATGAGTTAATCATGCTTTGTAGTTTGAGTATATAAGTTTCCGGTAGGGGAATTGGTATGGTTTGGAATATATAAAGGAATTTGGGGAGGAGTGTCATTTTGGCAACATTAATTCTACCTATCCATGAAATGTTTTTGTTCAGCCAGCTAGAGGTCTCCCTAGTTAAAGTTGTTAGAAGGGCGTTATAATTAAGTTCTACTAGTCTTTGGGGACAGGTCGTTAGGTGTACTCCAAGGTATTTTAGGGATGATGTTTAAATTAAGTATGGAGTCTGTTGTGCCAATTTCAGTGTTTCCCTTTCAGTGAGGTTAGCAGCTAATATTTCTGATTTGGTTAGATTAACAGAATAATTATACACTCTAGCATAATCTTCAAGAGTAGTCTGTGCCGCGGAGAGAGAGGATCTGGGTGAGGTCAGCGTTAATAATAAATCGTCAGCGTAGAGTGCTAACCTATACTGGGTATTATCTAATGTGATTCCCTGAACCTCTGGGTTTGCGCGCAAGGCAGACGCAACTACCTCCATTGCTAACACGAATAATAGTGGTGACAGAGGGCACCCCTGTCTAGTTCCATTTCGAATTTGGAAGGGCTCTGACAGGATTCCAGTGACCCGTATTCTGGCTGTAGGGGAAGAGTATAGTATGAATACGCAATTTATGAAGCTGTCCGGGAGGCCAAATTTTTCTAGGGTCAATTTAAGAAAAGTCAAGTCTGTCGAAAGCTTTTTCAGCATCAGTAGACTGTAATATAAAAGGGAGTTTTTGTTCTTTAGAATACTGTAGGAGATGGACTCTAACCGTATTGTCTTTCGCCTCTGTCCGCAACACAAAACCCACCTGGTCTGGATGTATCAATGATGGTAAGAGGGCATTTAGTCTATTGGACAAAACTTTAGAGTCGATTTTTATGTCTACATTTAACAGCGAAATGGGTCTATAGCTAGATGGGAGCGCTGGGTCTGTGTTTGGCTTAGGAATCACGGTGACCACTGCTTCAAGCATCGACGATGGCAGCACGTTGCCCTCACCTATATGTCTAAAGACAGCAAATAGATGTCGTATCAGGATATGTTTACATTTTTTGTAATAGCCGCCATTAAAATCGTCTGGTCCCGGACTCTTACCCTGTTTTAATGACTTAATAGCTAACTCAATTTCTCTAGCTGTAAAAGGTTGTTTTAGTAGATCAGTTTGATCCTGTGTTAATTTCGGTAGTTCTACATGTCCCAGGTATGTCTGACAGTTATGTACATGTCGGTCCTTGTCCCTGTCAGGGAAGAGGTTGTATAACTTGGAGTAAAAGTCACGAAAACCGTTTGCAATCCCCAGGGAATCTGCTATTCTGTTACCTAGAGGTGTCTGAAGGTGGAAGACATAGTTGGTAGTTTGTTTGGGCCTATTCGCCCTGGCCAGCAATGTTCCAGGTTTATTGCCCTCGATAAAGAATGTCTGCTGTAGTTTAAAGGCTTGGGTGTGAGCACCTTGTTGAATTAATTCTCTAAACCTATTGGCGGCCTGGTCCAGTTTTGTCTTAATAGTCTCATCTGTAAGGGTGCAATTTATGGGACCTATCCCATAGGGTTAAATCAGTAATCAAGTCATTGTAGAGTGCTCTCTTTTCTTTAGTTTGGGTTGATTTTGTCTTAATTGGTTCTCCTCTCAGCAAACACTTGTGTCTCCCACAGTACGAATGGGTCAATTTCAGGGGTGTTGTTAATCTGGAAAAATTCTTTGAGCAATTGTTCAGTCTGCTGGGTTAATAGTTTATCTTTTAAAAGGGTGTCATCTAAACGGCACCGGAAGGGTTTTAATGGGGTCTGGGCCCATGTTAGCTTGCAGGAAACTACAGAGTGGTCTGACCAAACTATGGGGATTACTTCAGTTTCTAACAAACCGGATAGCGTGATATGGTCTAATAAGATATAGTTAATACGCGTATATGTTTGATTTGGTGCTAAATAATATGTATAGTAGAACTAGTAGTTTTACGAATAAAAGAGGCCTGCTGTGTTTTGGGGGCATATATATTAACCAAAGTTATTAACCTGCTGAACAAGAGCACAGTAATCTCCAGGTATCTCCCCTCTTTATCTTTCTCTATCTGTTGAACCTGAAATGGAGTTGTTTTATGTATCAGGATGGAAACCCCACAAACCTTTTTTGTGTTGTCCCTACTGTGATGGTGTGTGGGGTATGTGGAGGCAAAAAAGGTGGGTTCTTTTTCGTCTATAAAATGTGTTTCTTGTATAAGGAGGATATCGATACATTTGTGGGAGATGTCTTTGAAGGCTATGCGCCTTTTGCGCGTCTATCTCTTCATCTTCTGAGGATGAAATGTCTGGTTTTTGGTTATTTGAGGATGCAGATTTACCCACAGGGGTCGGGTCTGGCAGCTTGAAGTATGAGTTCACTGTTTGGTGGGATATGGCAGTAGTTTTGCCAGGTTTCTCTGCTTTATTAAGCTTCTTTGGCAACATTTTGGGACTTGGTAAAGGTCCCAGGGCCCTTCACACCAGCTTAGAGTTCTCAGATATGCTGATACGTTATATAAAAGATTGTGCAATTGGCTCCACCTTTGGGGCCCTCTTTAAGCAAAGTATATTTACATAGAAGATGTCCTCTGGAGGAGGTGAAAGTTCTTTCACTATATATATATATATATATATATATATATATATATATATATATATATATATATATAGGCAGCAAGTGATGTGATCAGATGTGGCAGCTAATGTAAGGCATAATGCATGGCTTGGTGTACTGAGGTCATATCTGGGGTCCCTTTTGCAGCTATATGTAAACGATTAAGTATAAGTCAGTCCCAGGGTTATTATGCTAAGAACAGTGTCATCCATAACTTTTCCCTCTAGGTGTGCTCATATTATGATGGTTATATGCACCTTGTCCGTGAGCAGGAGGTTTACAGTCATATTATAACGTTATCAGGCAGGTGTAGAAAGTTCATACCTCATTGTCCTTAGATAGGTCTGTTGAGACTTGTTATACGGCACTTTGTAGTAAGCAGCAGGCCTGCAGGCTGAGCCGAATGCTTTATATGAGCTACGAACCCTTTCAATTTACAGCCTGTCAGGGCTTCAAAATAGCGGCGGTTTAGTAGGCCCCGTTTTCCTAATAGTGGGATCCGGCTTCAGGTGCTGTATGTTCGAAAGTGCTCAGACTTTACATCCTACTCTGTGCAGCTTAATTTCGCTCCAGGACCGGAGTATTGAAGATATAACCCTCGTTCATGAGATTTCTGGAGAGATGACAGTCAGAGCTCACCTACAGTGCGGCCATTCCTCTCGGATGCCGGCTCCGCCAGTGTGGCTCCTTTTATACCTCAATAGGATCAAGGGTTAATATCTCCTTCCGGGAGATTATTTGAACAGCTTGGAGATTTATAGCTGCTTAATGTGAGTTTTTTTGGGCTCATAGACTGTGTTTTTGGCTTGGAACAAACAGGTTTCACTTTTGTTTTTGAAGTGTTGCGCAGCTCATAATATTTTAGCCCCTTTTCCATAGCAGGGGAAGTCCTGTCTTACGTACCACATGATTGTGTGTGGTCTCTTTCATTTCCTAAGATCCTGCTGCAGACATCACTCCTGAGGAGAGCGTTGTCACTGTTAGCTGTCTGGGTCTAGTAGGTGGTGAGTGCCCCAGCCATTGGGAGTATTAAGGTGCCATTTTTTAAATAAAAGCGTTTCTTTTTGTTTGTCCGCTATGGATGACTCTGATACTACATTAGAAGGTTCCGCTCCTTCTGTACTGATTAATAATTCCTGTTTATATTGTGAGGAGGCTGTGGTTTTGTGGTTTGCCCGTCTGCTCAATTGTGTTCCATTTGCCTAAACACTGTTCTTAAGTCTAAGAAGGGAGACAAGCCTGCTAATACTCATAGCACTATTAGCACTTCTGAGCCGTCTACTTCACAGGAATCTGGGTCCCGAGAAATTACGTATCTGCGTTTTTTATTAAAGGAGGTCCTGTCTACACTAGAGATTCCAGAGGCTACAGTCCCTGAGGAACCTAAGATCCCTAAATAAGACAGGGTTTATAAAGATAGGAAGGTCCCTCTGACCTTCCCTTTGCCAGTCAAGATGGTGAACATTATTAGTAATGAATGGTAAAGAGTAGGAACTTACTTTTCCCCCTTGTCTACTTTTAAAATATTATTCCTGGTCCCTGACTCTCAATTAGATTTTTGGGGCTCCATCCCTAAGGTGGATGGCACTATCTTTACGCTGGCTAAGCCTATTACTATCCCTCTGGAGGATAGTTCTTGTTTTAGAGAGCCTATGGATACGAAAATAGAAACTTTTATGAGGAAGGTGTTTTTGTTTCAACCGGGTGGCAGCTGTAGCCGCAGTTGCTGCAGCAGCTACCAACTGGTGCGACACTCTGTTGGAGCTCTTTGTGGTAGAGACTTCCCTCGAGGATATTCAGGAGAGAGTTAAAGCACTAAGAAGTGCTAATTCATCTGTGACGCGAATATGCAGATTATTCGCATACATGCAAAGGCTGCTGGCTTTGCGGTTCTAGCCCGCAGGGCTCTCTGGTTGAAGTCTTGGTCTGTGGATATGACTTCTAAATCCAGACTCTTTTCTCTTCACTTCAAGGGGAAGATTTTATTCGGTCCAGGACTGGACTCCATTATCTTTACGGTTACTGGGGGGAAAGGTGATTCCTACCGCAGGATAAGAAGAATAGGCCTAAGGGACAGCAACTGTCTAATTTTCATTCCTTCAGTGCTGACAAGTCGCAACAACAGCATTCCTCTTCCAAGTTGGAGCAGCTCAAGAGTACTTGGAAGCCGGCTCACTCCTGAAATAAGAAGCACGCCGAGAACGCTTGGTTCCAGGATGTACAGGACCCTTGGGTCCTGGAGGTTGTATCTCAAGGATACAGGATAGGATTCAAGTCTCATCCGCCCAGGGGCAGATTCCTACTCTCCAGTCTGTCTACAAGAACAGAAAAGAGGGCTGCCTTCTTAGGTTGCGTACGGGATCTCTTCTCTCTAGGAGTAATTGTCCCGGTACCTACAGCAGAAAGAGGTTTGGGGTTTTATTCAAACCTTTTCATGGTTCCAAAGGGAACTTTTCATCCAATTCTGGACCTAAAGTGCCTAAACAAGTTTCTGAGTGTTCCCTCTTTCAAGATCGAGACAATACGGTCTATCCTTCCTCTGGTTCAGGAAGGACAGTCTATGACCACAATAGACCTGAAGGATGCATACCTTAATGTCCCAATTCACAGGGAACATTTTCAGTTCCTGAGGTTTGCTTTTCTGGACCAGCACTTCCAGTTCATAGCTCTTCTGTTTGGCCTAGCTACTAATCCAAGGATATTTACAAAGGTTCTGGGGCTCTTCTAGCCGTTGCCAGAACACGAGGTATTGCAGTAGTGCTATACCTGGACGATATCTTGGTACAGGTTTTGTCTAGCGGAAGAACATTTGGAGTCCCTTCTCAATCTGCTTCGATCACATGGATGGAAGATAAACTTTGAAAAGTGTTCTTACTCCATGTACAAGGATACATTTTCTGGGAACTATAATAGACTCTGTATCCATGACAAAATTCCTAACAGATCAGAGATGTTGCAAGCTAACTTCGGCATGTCTTGCCCTCCAGGTTTCCTCAAGACCCTCAGTGGCTCAGTGTATGGAGGTAATCGGACTCATGGTGTCCTGCATCGACATTATTCCTTTTGCTAGATTCCATCTCAGACCCTTACAACTATGCATGCTGAGACAATAGAACGGTGACCATTCAGATCTATCTCAACAGATCCTGGGAGATTGTGACTACGGACGCAAGCCTTTCCGACTGGGGAGCCGTTTGGGGTGCCAAGAAGGAACAAGGTCTGTGGACTAAGGAGGAGTCCTCCCTTCCGATCAACCTTTTTCGAACTCCGGGCCATCATCAATTCTGGGTTCGTCCCAGTTTATCAGATTCCAATCGGACAATATAACCTTGGTTGCTTATATCAACCATCAGTGGGGAAAGAGAAGTTCCTTGGTGATGACAGAAGTATCTCATACTAGAGTGGGCGGAGACTCACAAAGCGGAACTGATAGATGCCCTATTCGTACCAGGGAGGTTCAGACTCCTATCTTTTTCCTCCATTACTGCTTCTCCCTCGTGTGGTGGCTCGCATCAAGCAGGAACGAGCATCAGTGATTCTGATTTCTACGTCGTGGCCCGGAAGGATGTGGTTTGCGTATCTGGTGGGGATGTCCTCATCTCCTCAGTGGAGGCTACCTTGTTGCAGAGATCTGCTGATACAGGGTCCCTTCGTTCATCAAAATCTAGATTCTCTGGGGCTGATTGCGGAGATTGAACGTTTAGTCTTAGCCAAGAGAGGGTTTTCTGAGAGTGTTATCTACACTGGTTCAAGCTCATAAGCCAATTACTTGTCGTATCTACCATAAAGTGTGGAGGACTTGCTTTTACTGGTGTGAAGAGCGTGGCTTTTCCTGGCATAAGGTTAAGGTTGCCAGAATTTTTAGCTTTCCTCCAGGATGGACTGGAGACGGGTGTTACTGCACAAAAGATTGGCTGAGCTTCCGGATGTGCAGTCCTTTGGTAAGACTCTGGAAAGGATCAGACCGTGTTTAAGTCTGGGGCTCCGCCTTGGAGCCTCGATCTTGTTCTTCGTGTTTTGCAGCAGGCTCCATTTGAGCCTATGCATACTGTTGACATTAAATTGTTATCTTGGAAGGTTCTTAGGGTTCCTCCCTAAGGTCGTGTCGACTAGTAACATTAATCAAGAAATTGTTGTTCCTTCCTTGTGCCCTAATCCTTCTTCAGCGAAGGAGGTTGCCTCATAATCTAGATGTGATTCGTGCCTTGAAGTTCTATCTTCAGGCTACTAAGGATTTCAGACAATCTTCCTCTTTTTCATCTATACAGGGAAGGGTAAGGGGCAGAAGGCTACTATGACTTCTCTATCTTTCTGGTTGAGGAGTGTCATCCGCTTAGCTTATGAGACAGTGGGACGACAGCCTCCTGAGAGGATAACGGCTCATTCCACTAGAGCAGTGGCTTCCTCTTGGGCTTTTAAGAAGGGCGACTCCCTTTTTATATTTCTTCTGGCACCTTTTATAACCCAATGTTTCTCCTACGTTTCCTTGTTCCTGGGGGATAGGGGAAGTGTGAGGGATATTTTAGCCTTTGGCTGGCATGTCTGCTTCCTCCTGGTGGCCAGGTGTTGTGTTTCCCAACAGTAAGGAATGAAGTTATGTACTCTCCCTGCCAGGAAGGAAAGAAATTTATCTGGTACGCATAAATTATGTTTTTCAAAAATAAGCAAAATTAGTTACATAGCTATGCTGTCTGGAGAAGTCTGATCCACCCCCTTATCAGTGTTTAGCATCAGAAACACAGGCATTGTATTTCAACTGAGTTTACAGCAGCTTATTTGCTTCTAGGTATGCTCCAGCAGATAATGAGTGTTAAAGTCTTGTATTCTACCAAAGCAAAGGTGGAGATACAGACGTATAAGGAATTGTGTGGGGGAGTTAGAGCTGTACAATTCAGAAACTTAAAATAAAGGGTTAAGTTTATAGAATTATATAGTCAACCTAGATCCTATTTTTTCATCCTGTGGTACGTGTACCCCTGGGGCTACTTAGGGCATTGGCAAGGGGTAATCCAGGGATTGGTCTTAATTATTATTATTTTTTTCTGATGTAGCTATTGTAAACATGACATATCAAAGAAAGCTGTGTTTATCATTTCTACCCTCGAGCACTACTATCAGGGCAGTGTGAGTATTTCCCTGCCTACGTGGGACCACTTCTCCATCACTGATTTATCTCAAATTAGTAAAACCTTTAAAGGGGCTTAGATCTTGCTTGTTAGTGACATATTAGGGCTGGAGTTGAGCTTTACTGATATGAACAGAGAAAGTGTATTACTGTGACCAAGTGTTACAGAGACAAGTGGCAGTTAAATGTGACACTGTGAAATAGTTAGCGTGCATAATAGTAGTGTGCCACTGTAAAATGAGACGGATAAACTATGTATGAAATCTTTATTAAAAATAGAAAGATGGTTCCATACATATTACTTTCCTCATGCAGAAAAGAGTTTACTTTCCTCTGTTTTAATGTATGAAGCACATTGATTGCATATAATTATTAATATCAGTGGACTATATAAGTGTTTTATGAGTTTATTATTCTCTGTGGTAATATTGCCAAATATTAAATTCCGGAAAACCTTAAACAAATATCAGATTCCTATATATTTACTTCATTAACATATCTAATACAAGCTTGTGAAATTAAGTGATACACAATTTCCATTTTTCCTCATGTAAAAGATCAATAATGTGCTACAGTTGAGGTATATAGCAATCAAATGATTGTCTACAGGGGTACTTGCTACAAAAATTTTGGAAAAAAAACTTACCTAGATGATTGTTTTCAGTCCATTTTATGCTGTGGTATAACGTGTTCATAAATGAGATCCATGTGCAAATGATTTCCTGGATATAGCCTTTAAACCTATACTAACTAAAACTTTAACCCTTCTATTTTTATTCAACAATTGTACAATTTTTAAGGCTCCTTTTTAAAAGTTAAGCTGCTCAATAATGCTTAGTTTTTTCTTAAAATATTTATCTATAGCCTTTGTTTCGGATGTGTAAAGAAACCAGAAAAATTGTAATACTCCTCAATCAGTACAACATTATGCATTTTCCAGTTTTGTTGAAAACGGAATATAACGTTTTTTTCAGTTGTGGAGCTTTAGAACTGCTCCAGAACTGCTGAAGAGTTTTGCTTCCTTTTTTAGGAGACACCCATAAGCTTTCAGCTTTTATCTCCCGGAGATCCAGCAAATCTGCTAAATATTTAAAGGGACAGTCTAGTCAAAATTAAACTTTCATGATTCAGATAGGGCATTCAATTTTAAACAACTTTCCAATTTAGTTTTATCATCAAACTTGCTTTGTTCTCTTGAAAGCTAAACTTAGGTAGACTCATATGTTAATGTCTAAGCCATTGAAGGTTGCCTCTTATCTCAGTGCATATATATATATATATATATATATATATACAGTATCTCACAAAAGTGAGTACACCCCTCACATTTTTGTAAATATTTTATTATATCTTTCCTGTGACAACACTGAAGAAATGACACTTTACTACAATGTAAAGTAGTGAGTGTACAGCCTGTATAACAGTGTAAATTTGCTGTCCCCTCAAAATAACTCAACACACAGCCATTAATGTCTAAACCGTTGGCAACTAAAGTGAGTACACCCCTAAGTGGAAATGTCCAAATTGGGCCAAATTAGCCATTTTCCCTCCCCAGTGTCATGTGACTCACTAGTGTTACAAGGTCTCAGGTGTGTTAAATTTGGTGTTATAGCTCTCACACTCTCTCATACTGGTCACTGTTCAACCTGACATCTCATGGCAAAAGAACTCTGAGGATCTGAAAAAAGAATTGTTGCTCTACATAAAGATGGCCTAGGCTATAAGAAGATTGCCAAGACCCTGAAACTGAGGTGCAGCACGGTGGGCAAGACCTTACAGCGGTTTCACAGGACAGGTAACACTCAGAACAGGCCTCGCCATGGTCGACCAAAGAAGTTGAGGTCACATGTTCAGCATCATATCCAGAGGTTATCTTTGGGAATTGCTGCAGAAGTTTAAGGGGTGAGGGGGGGTCAGTGCTCAGACCATACACTGCATACTGCATCCAATTGGACTGCATGGCTGTCGTCCCAGAAGGAAGCCTCTTCTAAAGATGATGCACAAGAAAGCCTGCAAACATTTTGCTGAAGATAAGCAGACTTAAGTAATGGATTACTGGAACCATGTCCTGTGGTCCGATGACACCAAGATAAACATATTTGGTTCAGATGGTGTCAAGCGTGTGTGGCGGCAACCAGGTGAGGAGTACAAAGACAAGTGTCTCTTGCCTACAGTCGAGCATGGTGGTGGGAGTGTCATAGTCTGGGCCTACAGGAGTGCTGCCGGCACTGGGGAGTTACAGTTCATTGAGGGAACCATGAATGCCACCATCTACTGTGACATACTGAAGCAGAGCATGATCCCCTCCCTTCAGAGACTGGGGCGGAGGGCAGTATTCCAACATGATAATGACCCCATGACGACCACTGCCTTGCTAAAGAAGCTGAGGGTATAGTTGATGGACTGGCCAAGCATGTCTCCAGACCTAAACCCTATTGAGCATCTGTGGGGCATCCTCAAATGGTAGGTGGGGGAGCGCAAGGTCGCTAACATCCACCAGCTCCGCGTTGTCGTCATGGAGGAGTGGAAGAAGACTCTGGTGGCAACCTGTGAAGCTCTGGTGAACTCCATGCCCAAGAGGGTTAAGGCAGTGCTGGAAAATAATGGTGGCCACACAAAATATTGACACTTTAGGGGTGTACTCACTTTTGTTGCCAACGGTTTAGTGGCTGTTTGTTGAGTTATTTTGAGGGGACAGCAAATTTACACTGTTATACAGGCTGTTCACTCACTACTTTACATTGTAGCAAAGTGTAATTTCTTCAGTGTTGTCACATGAAAAGATATAATAATTACAAAAATGTGAGGGGTGTACTCACTTTTATGAGATACTGTATGTGTGTATGTACAATATGTATGTATATATATTTTTTTATTTAAAAAAAAAAAAAACATTGTGCTCACTCCTGTGGAGCCAACACTGATTAGCTAAAATGCAAATCTGTCAAAAGAACTGAAATAAGGGGCAGTCTGCAGAAGCTTCAATAAAGGGTAATCACATAGGTAAAGAGTGTATTAATATAACTGTTTGTTATGGAAAACCGAGGAATGGGTAATAAAGGGATTATCTACATTTTTAAACAATAACAATTCTGGAGTAGACTGTCCCTTTAACTTGACCCTTTTTGCACTCATGCTACTAAACAGATATAAAAGATCCCTAAGGAATAGCAGTCCAAATCATTCAACCAGTATTGCTTTTGTTTAAGATGTTTGTTACATTATATGCTTTATTAGTGTATAGAAAGGCACCTAATTACTATACATTTAACCCTCTCTAGAATGTTGCCTGCACCACTTAAGGAAGCTATTGACGTTTTCTCGTGGAGGAAGTGTTATACCATGCAGGAAGTCAATGCTGCTCTCAGCAAGATCCAGCTGGTGGGATATTCTCAAAAAATAGTGAGTATCTGCGTTCCATGTTTCAAATTAATAATATATATATTTAAGGTGATCTAAAAAAATTATTGAATTTCATTTATGCGGTTAAAAGACCTCGTTTTATTAAAACAGTTAAAATGCTGATCTACCTCAAGGGGGACGGCTTTTTGTCCTTATCTGCTACCTAGATGCCAAGATTTAAGAAGCTCACCGCTTAGGGGAAATATTAGATTGACTAAACTCGATAGATACAACCGTGATCCTGAACTCCTGGCAAATTTTTCACCCTTGACAATTAGTCTTCCTCAATCTAACTATTTAACATTTTATTTTCTGAGAGGGTGCCATTAAAATGCCATCGTAAATTATTACAGATAAAGGTTGCCAGGATTAAATATGTTTTATATTTCTCAAATGTAGCGGAGCAAAGCAAGCTGGATAAATGGTTTAGGAAATGAAGCATCATATACTGTTCATGATGCCACATTGTCGTATATTGTAAAATAGATTATAATTAACGGTCTACATTTACGCGCATGTTTTCTCTGTAACGTACTTCCATTATTTTTGTGCTGCATTTGCAATAATTAATTGGCTATGGTTAAAATTAAAAGAAGCAAAACCAATCTATGGATAATTGTGGCTCCTTTATTTTCGTAGATCCTAAGCGAATTTGTCAATAGCTGTAATACAATATGAGGGTTGTTATTATTATTATCAGTTATTTGTAGAGCGTCAACAGGTTCTGCAGCGCTAAAAACATGGATCTAATATGCAAGGTGGGAAATAAAGGGAAAAAGAGGGCCCTGCCAAGAATTTCACTGTTGTAAATCATCTCTCATGAAAGTGATCTACAAAGCAGCTACACTCGTAGGCTTACATGCTAAGGGGGTTCAAGGGGATAACTAAAGGAGGAGAGGGACAAGATAGGAAAATGCTAATGTGTATTATATGCATCCCTGAACAGTAGAGTCTTTAAAGGGACAGTATACACTAATTTTCATTTAACTGCATGTAATAGACACTACTATAAAGAATAACATGCACAGATACTGATATAAAAATCCAGTGTAAAACCTTTTAAAAACTTACTAGGATGCTCCCAATTTAACACTGTTAATGAGATAACCCTGGGACACCCACTGAATGGGGCTGATAGCAGAACCTCCCCCCTCCCCTGCATATGAAAATACCCATTACATAAACAGAACAAGTTTGAAGTCTGTACACATCAGTATACATTTAAAGCTTTGGGGCTTGGTTAGGAGTCTGAAAATCTGCACAATGTTATTTAGAAAATTAGCAAAACTATACATTTTTACAAAAACAGACCCAGATGGACTATATAAATGGATCATCTACAAAACATTTATGCAAAAAAAAAATCTAGTGGAAAATGTCCCTTTAAGGAGCGTTTGAAAACTGGGGGAGAGTCGTGTAGAGCGAGGCAGAGAGTTCCACAAAATAATGGCCAGTCTGGAGAAGTCTTGTAGACGGGAATGTAGGAGGTAACAAGAGAGAAGGAGGTCATGAGCAGAGAGAAGGGTACTGGAGGGAGAGTATCAGGAGACGAGGTTGGAGATATAGAGTGGAGCTGTGTTTTTGATAGCTTTAAGAGTTAGTCAGGATTTTATGTTTTATTCTGGAGGAAGCCAGTGAAGGGACTGACTGAAAGGTGCAGCAAATGAGGAGCGACGTGTAAGGGAGATAGACGGCAGCTAGGGAGGCCGGAGAGGATGGAGTTGCAGTAGTCAAGGCAGGAAATGATGAGAGAGTGGATTAAAGTCATAGTTGTGTCTTGTGTGTGGAAGTGGCAAATTTTGGAGCTGTTTTTTTAAGGTGGAGGCAGCAAGAATTGGCCAAAGACTGGATGTGGGGAGTGAGAGATCTGAGTCAAGTGTGAGGGTTTCAAATTAAATTCTATTTGTGTTTTGTGATTAAAGGTAACTATAAAATATAATATACTTTTCAGAGGTAGAAAGTCAAGGAATACTGTAGTATATTTTGCTGATGACAATTTATTTTCAATTTTTTTCTGTGCCCTTTAGCCAAAGATTTAAAAACTTTTAAAAATGTTTAGTATTAAAGGGAAAGTAAAGTCTAAATGAATTGCTTATTATTCAGATAGAGCATGGAATTTTAAACAGCTTTCCAATTTACTTCTATTTTCAAATTTACTTTTTGTTGGTATCCTTTGTTGAAGAGTAAATATCGATAGATTGATAAGAGCTCAAGAGTGTGCACGTGTGTTTAGCAGTCTGAGAGTAGTGCTTAAGACTATGTACAACATTCTATAAACTTTGCTGCAAATATTGCTGTCAAGTGGCTTGAGGACACATGCACGCTCCTGAGCTGCTCACCTAGGATTACTATTTAACAAAGAATACCAAGCGAACTAAGCAATACTGGAAATAAAAGTAAATTGTAAAGTTGTTTAAAATTCCATGCTTTATCCAACCCATTTGTTTTGATTTTACTGTCTATTTAAATCTTAATTTGAAAGTAAAGTCAAAATTAAACATTCATTATTTCAGAAGGAGCATAGAATTTGCAACAACCTTAAAATTTATTATAGCCATCTGGCTGCAGTGTTTGCAACAATGTTTATAGCAATGTTATAGATTGTTACAAATCTTGCTGCCATAGAGTAGCATTCTGTGGCAGCAGTGTATGTAACCATGTATGACATTGCTATAAACATTGCCGCTACCACTGCTGCCAGGAGGCTAGAGGCCCACCTAGGACTACTTATTAATGTAAGAAATAAGGCAATGAAGCAAAATTGATAATAGAAGTAAATTGGAAAGTTTAATTCTTTGCTCTATCCAATCCATTTAAAGGGACATTCCAGCTAAAATTGGAATCCACGTGGATACATTTCAGTTTTGAATAGAAGCATTTTTGTAATATACATGTATCAGCGAAAAGGCTTCTAGTAAATGTTATAGGTGTTTCAAAAGTGTATTTAAGTATGCTCCGTGCACCAGCCTTTTGAACACTTCATTCGCTTATAGAGCCTAAGGTGCTTGTACCATATAGTAATGACTCAATTTGTTAATTGTTGACATGATACAAGCCCCACTGGTGCTCTGAGCAGCTGCAGTATTTAAAATAATATCTAGTTATACTTCACATGCCCGGGCAGAGTTAAACTTCAACACTAAAACAGTGATAACTTTCTATTCAGAAATGTAATTCATCTATGTGCATTTATATTTTGGCTGGGATGTCCATTTAAACTGCATTTCTCCAACATAGGTGTGTCCGGTCCACGGCGTCATCCTTACTTGTGGGATATTCTCTTCCCCAACAGGAAATGGCAAAGAGCCCAGCAAAGCTGGTCACATGATCCCTCCTAGGCTCCGCCTACCCCAGTCATTCTCTTTGCCGTTGTACAGGCAACATCTCCACGGAGATGGCTTAGAGTTTTTTAGTGTTTAACTGTAGTTTTTATTATTCAATCAAGAGTTTGTTATTTTAAAATAGTGCTGGTATGTACTATTTACTCAGAAACAGAAAAGAGATGAAGATTTCTGTTTGTATGAGGAAAATGATTTTAGCACCGTAACTAAAATCCATGGCTGTTCCACACAGGACTGTTGAGAGCAATTAACTTCAGTTGGGGGAACAGTGTGCAGTCTCTTACTGCTTGAGGTATGACACATTCTAACAAGACGATGTAATGCTGGAAGCTGTCATTTTCCCTATGGGATCCGGTAAGCCATGTTTATTAAGATAGTAAATAAGGGCTTCACAAGGGCTTATTAAGACTGTAGACTTTTTCTGGGCTAAATCGATTCATTATTAACACATATTTAGCCTTGAGGAATCATTTATTCTGGGTATTTTGATATGATTATATCGGCAGGCACTGTTTTAGACACCTTATTCTTTAGGGGCTTTCCCTAATCATAGTCAGAGCCTCATTTTCGCGCCGGTATGGCGCACTTGTTTTTGAGGACAGCATGGCATGCAGCTGCATGTGTGTGGAGCTCTGATACATAGAAAAGTCTTTCTGAAGGCATCATTTGGTATCGTATTCCCCTTTGGGCTTGGTTGGGTCTCAGCAAAGCAGATTCCAGGGACTGTAAAGGGGTTAAATATAAAAACGGCTCCGGTTCCGTTATTTTAAGGGTTAAAGCTTCCAAATTTGGTGTGCAATACTTTTAAGGCTTTAAGACACTGTGGTGAAATTTTGGTGAATTTTGAACAATTCCTTCATACTTTTTCGCAATTGCAGTAATAAAGTGTGTTTAGTTTAAAATTTAAAGTGACAGTAACGGTTTTATTTTAAAACGTTTTTTGTGCTTTGTTATCAAGTTTATGCCTGTTTAACATGTCTGAACTACCAGATAGATTGTGTTCTGACTGTGGGGAAACCAAGGTTCCTTCTCATTTAACTATATGTATTTTATGTCATAAAAAAAATTTAGTAAAAATGATGCCCAAGATGATTCCTCAAGTGAGGGGAGTAAGCATGGTACTGCATCATCCCCTCCTTCGTCTACACCAGTCTTGCCCATACAGGAGGCCCCTAGTACATCTAGTGCGCCAATACTCCTTACTATGCAACATTTAACGGCTGTAATGGATAATTCTATCAAAAACATTTTAGCCAATATGCCCACTTATCAGCGAAAGCGCGACTGCTCTGTTTTAGAAAATTCTGTAGAGCATGAGAACGCTGATGATATGGTTTCTGAAGGGCCCCTACACCAGTCTGAGGGGGCCAGGGAGGTTTTGTCTGAGGGAGAAATTTCAGATTCAGGAAACATTTCTCAACAAGCTGAACCTGATGTGATTACTTTTAAATTTAAGTTGGAACATCTCCGCGCTCTGCTTAAGGAGGTGTTATCCAATTTGGATGATTGTGATTATCTGGTCATTCCAGAACCACTATGTAAAATGGAAAAGTTCTTAGAGGCCCCGGGGCCCCCCGAAGCTTTTCCTATATCCAAGCGGGTGGCGTACATTGTTAGTAAAGAATGGGACAGGCCCGGTATACCTTTAGTACCTCCCCCCATATTTATAAAATTGTTTTCCTATAGTCGACCCCAGAAAGGACTGATGGCAGACAGTCCCCAAGGTCGAGGGGGCGGTTTCTACTCTACACAAGCGCGCCACTATACCCATAGAAGATAGTTGTGCTTTCCAAGATCCTATGGATAAGAAATTAGAAGGTCTGCTAAAGATGTTTGTTCAGCAAGGTTCCCTTCTACAACCAATTGCATGCATTGTCCCTGTCACTGCAGCCGCGTGTTTCTAGTTTGATGAGCTAGGAAAGGCGATTATTAGTAATTCTTCTTCTTATGAGGAGATTATGGACAGAATTCGTGCTCTTAAATTGGCTAATTCTTTCACCCTAGACGCCACCTTGCAATTGGCTAGGTTAGCGGCGAAAAAATTCTGGGTTTGCTATTGTGGCGCAGAGCGCTTTGGTTAAAATCTTGGACAGCGGATGCGTCTTCCAAGAACAAATTGCTTGACATTCCTTTCAAGGGGAAAACACTCTTTGGCCCTGACTTGAAAGAGATTATCTCTGATATCACTGGGGGCAAGGGCCACGCCCTTCCTCAGGATAGGTCTTTTCAAGACCAAAAATAAACCTAAGTTTCGTCCCTTTCGCAGAAACGGATCAGCCCCAAGGGCTACGTCCTCTAAGCAGGAAGGTAATACTTCTCAAGCCAATCCAGCCTGGAGACCTATGCAAGGCTGGAACAAAGGAAAGCAGGCCAGGAAACCTGCCACTGCTACCAAGACAGCATGAAATGCGGGCCCCCGATCCGGGACCGGATCTGGTGGGGGGCAGACTCTCTCTCTTCGCTCAGGCTTGGGCAAGAGATGTTCTGGATCCTTGGGCGCTAGAAATAGTCTCCCAAGGTTATTCTCTGGAGTTCAAGGGGCTTCCTCCAAGGGGGAGGTTCCACAGGTCTCAGTTGTCTTCAGACCACATAAGAAGACAGGCATTCTTACATTGGGTAGAAGACCTGCTAAAAATGGGAGTGATTCATCCTGTTCCATTAGGAGAACAAGGGATGGGGTTCTACTCCAATCTGTTCATAGTTCCCAAAAAAGAGGGAACGTTCAGACCAATCTTAGATCTCAAGATCTTGAACAAGTTTCTCAAGGTTCCATCGTTCAAGATGGAAACCATTCGAACACTTCTTCCTTCCATCCAGGAAGGTCAATTCATGACCAAGGTGGATTTCAAGGATGCGTATCTACATATTCCTATCCACAAGGAACATCATCGGTTCCTAAGGTTTGCATTCCTGGACAAGCATTTCCAGTTCGTGGCGTTTTCTTTCGGATTAGCCACTGCTCCGAGGATTTTCTCATAGGTACTAGGGTCCCTTCTGGCGGTGCTAAGACCAAGGGGCATTGCTGTAGTACCTTACTTGGACGACATTCTGATTCGAGCGTCGTCCCTTCCTCAAGTAAAGGCTCACACGGACATTGTCCTGGCCTTTCTCAGATCTCACGGATGGAAAGTGAACGTGGAAAAGAGTTCTCTATCTCCGTCAACGAGGGTTCCCTTCTTGGGAACTATAATAGACTCCTTAGAAATGAGGATTTTTCTGACAGAAGCCAGAAAAACAAAACTTCTAGACTCTTGTCGGATACTTCATTCCGTTCCTCTTCCTTCCATAGCGCAGTGCATGGAAGTGATAGGTTTGATGGTAGCGGCAATGGACATAGTTCCTTTTGTGCGCATTCATCTAAGACCATTACAACTGTTCATGCTCAGTCAGTGGAATGGGGACTATTCAGACTTGTCTCCGAAGATACAAGTAAATCAGAGGACCAGAGACTCATTCCGTTGGTGGCTGTCCCTGGACAACCTGTCACAAGGGATGACCTTCCGCAGACCAGAGTGGGTCATTGTCACGACCGACGCCAGTCTGATGGGCTGGGGCGCGGTCTGGGGATCCCTGAAAGCTCAGGGTCTTTGGTCTCGGGTAGAATCTCTTCTACCGATAAATATTCTGGAACTGAGAGCGATATTCAATGCTCTCAAAGCTTGGCCTCAGCTAGCGAGGGCCAAGTTCATACATCAACCATCAGGGGGGAACAAGGAGTTCCCTAGCGATGGAAGAAGTGACCAAAATCATTCTATGGGCGGAGTCTCACTCCTGCCACCTGTCTGCTATCCACATCCCAGGAGTGGAAAATTGGGAAGCGGATTTTCTGAGTCGTCAGACATTGCATCCGGGGGAGTGGGAACTCCATCCGGAAATCTTTGCCCAAGTCACTCAACCGTGGGGCATTCCAGACATGGATCTGATGGCCTCTCGTCAGAACTTCAGAGTTCCTTACTACGGGTACAGATCCAGGGATCCCAAGGCGGCTCTAGTGGATGCACTAGTAGCACCTTGGACCTTCAAACTAGCTTATGTGTTCCCGCCGTTTCCTCTCATCCCCAGGCTGGTAGCCAGGATCAATCAGGAGAGGGCGTCTGTGATTTTGATAGCTCCTGCGTGGCCACGCAGGACTTGGTATGCAGATCTGGTGAATATGTCATCGGCTCCACCATGGAAGCTACCTTTGAGACGAGACCTTCTTGTTCTAGGTCCGTTCGACCCACTTCAGCTGACTGCTTGGAGATTGAACGCTTGATCTTATCAAAGCGAGGGTTCTCAGATTCTGTTATTAATACTCTTGTTCAGGCCTGAAAGCCTGTAACCAGAAAAATTACCACATAATTTGGTATATCTGTTGGTGTGAATCTGCAGGATTCCCTTGGGACAAGGTTAAGATTCCTAAGAGTCTATCCTTCCTTCGAGAAGGATTGGAAAAAGGATTATCTGCAAGTTCCTTGATGGGACAGATTTCTGCCTTGTCTGTGTTACTTCACAAAAAGCTGGCAGCTGTGCCAGATGTTCTAGCCTTTGTTCAGGCTCTGGTTAGAATCAAGCCTGTTTACAAAATTTTGACTCCTCCTTGGAGTCTCAACCTAGTTCTTTCAGTTCTTCAGGGGGTTCCGTTTGAACCCTTACATTCCGTTGATATTAAGTTATTATCTTGGAAAGTTTTGTTTTTGGTTGCAATTTCTTCTGCTAGAAGAGTTTCAGAATTATCTGCTCTGCAGTGTTCTTCTCCTTATCTGGTGTTCCATGCAGATAAGGTGGTTTTGCGTACTAAACCTGGTTTTCTTCCAAAAGTTGTTTCTAACAAAAACATTAACCAGGAGATAGTTGTGCCTTCTTTGTGTCCTAATCCAGTTTCAAAGAAGGAACGTTTGTTGCACAACTTGGATGTAGTTCGTGCTCTCAAATTTTACTTAACAGCTACTAAGGATTTCAGACAAACTTTGTCTTTGTTTGCTGTTTATTCTGGTAAACGGAGAGGTCAAAAAGCAACTTCTACCTCTCTCTCCTTCTGGATTAAAAGCATTATCCGATTGGCTTATGAGACTGCCGGACGGCAGCCTCCTGAAAGAATCACAGCTCACTCCACTAGGGCTGTGGCTTCCACATGGGCCTTCAAGAACGAGGCTTCTGTTGATCAGATATGTAAGGCAGCGACTTGGTCTTCACTGCACACTTTTTCTAAATTTTACAAATTTGATACTTTTGCTTCTTCTGAGGCTATTTTTGGGAGAAAGGTTTTGCAAGCCGTGGTGCCTTCCATTTAGGTGACCTGATTTGCTCCCTCCCTTCATCCGTGTCCTAAAGCTTTGGTATTGGTTCCCACAAGTAAGGATGACGCCGTGGACCGGACACACCTATGTTGGAGAAAACAGAATTTATGTTTACCTGATAAATTACTTTCTCCAACGGTGTGTCCGGTCCACGGCCCGCCCTGGTTTTTTTAATCAGGTCTGATAATTTATTTTCTTTAACTACAGTCACCACGGTAACATATGGTTTCTCCTATGCAAATATTCCTCCTTAACGTCGGTCGAATGACTGGGGTAGGCGGAGCCTAGGAGGGATCATGTGACCAGCTTTGCTGGGCTCTTTGCCATTTCCTGTTGGGGAAGAGAATATCCCACAAGTAAGGATGACGCCGTGGACCGGACACACCGTTGGAGAAAGTAATTTATCAGGTAAACATAAATTCTGTTTTTCCCTATTGTTTCACAGCAGGAAAATAAAATGGTTCCATATTGTCCTGCAGCTGGTTGACCTGTTCTGTTTTTATTCTTCTACTCTCACAGGAGCTGTTTGGTGCGGTGCAGATCACCCCTCTGAGCTCCGGTTATGCTCTAGGAAGCTCCAATTGGATCATTCAGTCTCATTATGAGAAGGTTTCATATGTGTCCGGTTCCTCCCTCCTAACTACTCACCCACAGGTAAAGGATATGTTCTGTTTGTGGAATTCATTGTGCGTCTCATTATTTCCTTTACAGTTTCTGTTGTAATGAGCCACAATCAGTTTGGGTGTAATATAAGTGTTTGTTTTTAAAGAACTTTATTTAAAGGGACGTTAAAGGCAAATATTATGTTTTTATTGCATAGGTTAATATATTTTAAAAATATCATCAAATACCTTGCGTTTTGACTTTAAGAATTCAAAAGAGCTTTATTGAATATAAGAAAGTGTTTACAAAACAACGCACTGGTTACAAATGTGCTTAGAAATGTGTATACATTATTCTGATATATTCAAATTATAGCAATAACAATTCAAAATCACTTTACTTTTCCCATAAACCTGGGAAGGGAAAACAATAACATCCACAATAACAAAATTTGGTCAAAGTCAATAAGTTTCAGGTCATATAGGTTATATTGGCACAATAATAATGTATGTACAATTGGTGTCAGACGGAAATGCAAACCACATTTGTTTTATTGCAAGGTAAGAAATGAATCAAGTATATTGACCGCATCACTACATGAACAATTAAGAGATGGGTCAAAAGGTTTAATGTTATGTGCAAGAGGGAGGAGAGAGAATTATTCATGTCCCCCCCCCCACGAACCGTTTGTTATTTTTCTGCCCCCTTAACAGATTTGTAAAACATGACTCCCAATTTGCGTTTTGACTTTTATTCAGTTTCCCCGCAAACTTTATTTTAAAATAGGAGGATTTTCAGATCCATTGTGAAGCTAACTTGCATTAGCAAATCACGGTGGGCAACCTGGGTTCTCTTTGACACTAGCTCACATGTGCGCATGCGCAATGGGTTGTAGAGCTCAGCTCCAACGTCATTATGTTGGCGGTCACAGGACCACAGTTTGTTCATACCCACAGCACTTGTAATAGGTATGTCAGAATCACCCCTATAAAAATGAGCTTAAGTAATTTTTAAGAACCCTGCATACATTTAAATCTGCACAGCGCTGCACTATTTGACGATCATGCAGGGAGTTACTGAGACCTGGCAAACGTCTTTATTAATGGTGTTGCACATGCTTAAACATATGCAAATTAGTGGACTAATATGCTGCATGTCAGACAGCCAATTTCGGTGGGCTGGCATTTGTTATGTGATGGTATAAATGAGAAAAACATTAAGGGGTAAATTTATTATTGTGCGGATGGACATGATACGATGTAGTGAATCATGTCTGCCATACATCGATAAATACTGACAGCATACGCTGTCTGCATTTATCATTGCACCAGCAGTTCTTGTAAACTGCTGGTGCAATACCGCCCCCTACAGATTTGCAGCCAATCGACTGCTAGCAGGGGGTGTCAATCAGCCTAATCGTATTCGATCGGGCTGATTGCTGTCCGGCACCTCAGAGGTGGCAAACGAGTTAAGGAGCAGCGGTCTTAGGACCGCTGCTTCTTAACTTCCGCTTCAGGCAGAACTGAAGCAGAGTGGGACGGAAGCAGCATCTGCTGCTTCATAAATCGACCCCTAATACTTGGCGGCTTGGTTTTATAAAAAAAAAATGTATGTTTTTTTTTTTTTTTTTTTTGACTACACATTTAAATCAATCTTGGTGTTTTGTTCATCATACCTATAGCACACTTTTAGAATCCTTTAAGAATACTAAAAGGGATACCTAACCCAATTTTTTTATTTCATGATTCAGATTTTAATTCAATTTTTAGCAACTTTGTAAATTACTCCTATTATCAATTTTTCTTTGTTCTCTTGCTATCTTTATTTGAAAAAGCAGGCATGTAAGGTTAGGAGCCTGCCCATTTTTGGTTCAGAACCTGAACGCTTGCCGATTGGTGGCTACATTTAGCCACTATTCTGCAAGCGCCATTCAGGTGCTGAACCAAAAATGGGCAGGCTCCTAACCTTACATGCCTGCTTTTTCAAATAAAGATAGCAATGGAATCAATTAAAATTAATAATAGAGCAATTTTAAGCAACTTTCTAATTTACTCCTATCTGAATCAAGAAAGAAAAAAATTGGGTGCATACACTGTTTTTATGGAAGAAAGAGTGTGTTTATTTACTACTCCGCTATAAAAAATGTATTGAGTTTAACTAATAAATATAATCAATCATTGGCAAATATGTGCTAGGCATAATGATGTATTCAAAGCAAAGATTAACCTTAGAATAATATGTAGATGCATTTTTTTACAATTATATTCGTTGCTTAAATTTTGACAATATAAGTGTAAACGTTCTATAAAGTACCTTAGGCCTAGATTTGGAGTTTTGCGGCCAAAGGGGTGCGTTAGCTACGCGTGTTTTTTTCTGGCCGCACCTTTTAAATACAGCTGGTATTTCGAGTTCACAGAAGGGCTGCGTTCGGCTCCAAAAAGGGAGCGTAGAGCATAATTTACCGCCACTGCAACTCTCAATAGCAGCGGTGCTTACGGACGCGGCCAGCTTCAAAAACGGGCTCGTGCACGATTCCCCCATAGAAAACAATGGGGCATTTTGAGCCGAAAAAAAACCTAACACCTGCAAAAAAGCAGCGTTCAGCTCCTAACGCAGCCCCATTGTTTCCTATGGGGAAACAGTTTCTAAGTCTGCACCTAACACCCTAACATGTACCCCAAGTCTAAACACCCCTAACCTTACACTTATTAACCCCTAATCTGCCGCCCCCGCTATCGCTGACACCTGCATATTTTTTTTAACCCCTAATCTGCCGCTCCGTACACTGCCGCAAACTACGTTATCCCTATGAACCCCTAATCTGCTGCCCCTAACACCGCCGACCCCTATATTATATTTATTAACCCCTAATCTGCCGCCCCCAACGTCTCCTCCACCTACCTACACTTATTAAACCCTAATCTGCCGACCGGACCTCACCGCTACTATAATAAATGTATTAACCCCTAATCCGCCTCACTCCCGCCTCAATAACCCTATAATAAATATTATTAACCCCTAATCTGTCCTCCCTAACATCGCCGACACCTAACTTCAATTATTAAACCCTAATCTGCCAACCGGACCTCACCGCTACTAGAATAAATGTATTAACCCCTGAAGCTAAGTCTAACCCTAACACTAACACCCCCCTAAATTAAATATAATTTAAATCTAACGAAAAAAATTAACTCTTATTAAATAAATTATTCCTATTTAAAGATAAATACTTACCTGTAAAATAAACCCTAATATAGCTACAATATAACGAATAATTACATTGTAGCTATTTTAGGATTTATATTTATTTTACAGGCAACTTTGTATTTATTTTAACCAGGTACAATAGCTATTAAATAGTTATTTACTATTTAATAGCTACCTAGTTAAAATAATTACAAAATTACCTGTAAAATAAATTCTAACCTAAGTTACAATTAAACCTAACACTACACTATCAATAAATTACTTAAATAAAATACCTACAATTATCTACAATTAAACCTAACACTACACTATCAATAAATTAATTAAATACAATACCTACAAATAAATACAATGAAATAAACTAACTAAAGTACAAAAAATAAAAAAGAACTAAGTTACAAAAAAATAAAAAAATAATAGAAAAATATTACAACAATTTTAAACTAATTACACCTACTCTAAGCCCCCTAATAAAATAACAAAGCCCCCCAAAATAAAAAAATGCCCTACCCTATTCTAAATTTAAAAAGTTCAAAGCTCTTTTACCTTACCAGCCCTGAAAAGGGCCATTTGCGGGGCATGCCCCAAAGAATTCAGCTCTTTTGCCTGTAAAAAAAACACATACAATACCCCCCCCCAACATTACAACCCACCACCCACATACCCCTAATCTAACTCAAACCCCCCTTAAATAAACCTAACACTAAGCCCCTGAAGATCTTCCTACCTTATCTTCACCACGCCGGGTTCACCGATCCGTCCACCGAAGTCTTGATCCAAGCCTCCAAAGTCTTGATCCAAGCCCAAGCGGGGGCTGAAGAGTGACGTCCATCCTCCGGCTGAAGTCTTGATCCAAGCGGCAAATGAAGAAGTCCATCTTCGGGCAGAAGTCTTCATCCTATCCGGGCAGAAGAGTAGATCCGGACCGGCAAACATCTTCATCCAAGCCGCATCTTCTATGTTGTTCCATCCGATGACGAGCGGCTGATCTTGAAGACCTCCGGCGCGGATCCATCCTCTTCGTTCGACGTCCAACTGAAGAATGAAGGTTCCTTTAAGGGACGTCATCCAAGATGGCGTCCCTCGAATTCCGATTGGCTGATAGCATTCTATCAGCCAATCGGAATTAAGGTAGGAAAATTCTGATTGGCTGATGGAATCAGCCAATCAGATTCAAGTTCAATCCGATTGGCTGATTGGATCAGCCAATCAGATTGAGCTTGCATTCTATTGGCTGATCGGAACAGCCAATAGAATGCGAGCTCAATCTGATTGGCTGATTGGATCAGCCAATCGGATTGAACTTGAATCTGATTGGCTGATTCCATCAGCCAATCAGAATTTTCCTACCTTAATTCCGATTGGCTGATAGAATCCTATCAGCCAATCGGAAATCGAGGGACGCCATCTTGGATGACGTCCCTTAAAGGAACCTTCATTCTTCAGTTGGACGTCGAACGAAGAGGATGGATCCGCGCCGGAGGTCTTCAAGATCAGCCGCTCGTCATCGGATGGAACAACATAGAAGATGCGGCTTGGATGAAGATGTTTGCCGGTCCGGATCTACTCTTCTGCCCGGATTGGATGAAGACTTCTGCCCGAAGATGGACTTCTTCATTTGTCGCTTGGATCAAGACTTCAGCCGGAGGATGGACGTCACTCTTCAGCCCCCGCTTGGGCTTGGATCAAGACTTCGGTGGACGGATTGGTGAACCCGGCCTGGTGAAGATAAGGTAGGAAGATCTTCAGGAGCTTAGTGTTAGGTTTATTGAAGGGGAGTTTGGGTTAGATTAGGGGTATGTGGGTGGTGGGTTGTAATGTTGGGGGGGTATTGTATGTGTTTTTTCTTCTGTTAAGTGTGATCAGTCCACGGGTCATCATTACTTCTGGGATATTACTCCTCCCCAACAGGAAGTGCAAGAGGATTCACCCAGCAGAGCTGCATATAGCTCCTCCCCTCTACGTCACTCCCAGTCATTCTCTTGCACCCAACGACTAGATAGGATGTGTGAGAGGACTATGGTGATTATACTTAGTTTTATATCTTCAATCAAAAGTTTGTTATTTTAAAATAGCACCGGAGTGTGTTATTATCTCTCTGGCAGAGTTTGAAGAAGAATCTACCAGAGTTTTTGTTATGATTTTAGCCGGAGTAGTTAAGATCATATTGCTGTTTCTCGGCCATCTGAGGAGAGGTAAACTTCAGATCAGGGGACAGCGGGCAGATGAATCTGCATAGAGGTATGTAGCAGTTTTTATTTTCTGACAATGGAATTGATGAGAAAATCCTGCCATACCGATATAATGTCATGTATGTATACTTTACACTTCAGTATTCTGGGGAATGGTACTTCACTAGAATTACACTGTAAGAAATACATAAAGCTGTTTAATAACTAGAGATTATGTTTAACGTTTTTGCTGGAATGTAAAATCGTTTTCATTTACTGAGGTACTGAGTGAATAAATGTTTGGGCACTATTTTTCCACTTGGCAGTTGCTTAATCTGTTTTTCTGACAGTTTCTGTTCTCCCTCACTGCTGTGTGTGAGGGGGAGGGGCCGTTTTTTTGGCGCTTTTACTACGCATCAAATATTTCAGTCAGCAACTCATTGTATTCCCTGCATGATCCGGTTCATCTCTACAGAGCTCAGGGGTCTTCAAAACTTATTTTGAGGGAGGTAATTTCTCTCAGCAGAGCTGTGAGAATTATAGTTTGATTGAGATAAAAAACGTTTATTCTGTAATTTGTTTCCTGCTTTCAGAATTTGTTATCTTTGCTAATGGGATTAAACCTTTGCTAAAGTTGTGTTGTTTACAAGGATTGAGGCTATAACTGTTTCAATTTATTAATTTTCAACTGTCATAGATCTTCTGTGCTTCTTAAAGGCACAGTACGTTTTAATATTATTCTAATTGAATTGTATTTCCAAGTTGCAAGTTTATTTGCTAGTGTGTTAGACATGTCTGATTCAGAGGATGATACCTGTGTCATTTGTTGCAATGCCAAAGTGGAGCCCAATAGAAATTTATGTACTAACTGTATTGATGCTACTTTAAATAAAAGTCAATTTGTACAAATTGAACAAATTTCACCAAACAACGAGGGGAGAGTTATGCCGACTAACTCGCCTCACGTGTCAGTACCTACATCTCCCGCTCAGAGGGAGGTGCGTGATATTGTAGCGCCGAGTACATCTGGGCGGCCATTACAAATCACATTACAGGATATGGCTACTGTTATGACTGAGGTTTTGGCTAAATTACCAGAACTAAGAGGTAAGCGTGATCACTCTGGGGTGAGAACAGAGTGCGCTGATAATATTAGGGCCATGTCAGACACTGCGTCACAGGTGGCAGAACATGAGGACGGAGAACTTCATTCTGTGGGTGACGGTTCTGATCCAAACAGACTGGATTCAGATATTTCAAATTTTAAATTTAAACTGGAAAACCTCCGTGTATTACTAGGGGAGGTGTTAGCGGCTCTGAATGATTGTAACACAGTTGCAATACCAGAGAAAATGTGTAGGTTGGATAAATATTTTGCGGTACCGACGAGTACTGAGGTTTTTCCTATACCTAAGAGACTTACTGAAATTGTTACTAAGGAGTGGGATAGACCCGGTGTGCCGTTCTCACCCCCTCCGATATTTAGAAAAATGTTTCCAATAGATGCCACCACAAGGGACTTATGGCAAACGGTCCCTAAGGTGGAGGGAGCAGTTTCTACCTTAGCTAAGCGTACCACTATCCCGGTGGATGATAGCTGTGCTTTTTCAGATCCAATGGATAAAAAGTTAGAGGGTTACCTTAAGAAAATGTTTGTTCAACAAGGTTTTATATTGCAACCCCTTGCATGCATTGCGCCGATCACGGCTGCAGCGGCATTCTGGATTGAGTCTCTGGAAGAGAACATTGGTTCAGCTACTCTGGACGACATTACGGACAGGCTTAGAGTCCTTAAACTAGCTAATTCATTCATTTCGGAGGCCGTAGTACATCTTACTAAACTTACGGCGAAGAATTCAGGATTCGCCATTCAGGCACGCAGGGCGCTGTGGCTAAAATCCTGGTCAGCTGATGTTACTTCTAAGTCTAAATTGCTTAATATACCTTTCAAAGGGCAGACCTTATTCGGGCCCGGGTTGAAAGAGATTATCGCTGACATTACAGGAGGTAAAGGCCATGCCCTGCCTCAGGACAAAGCCAAAGCCAAGACTAGACAGTCTAATTTTCGTTCCTTTCGTAATTTCAAAGCTGGAGCAGCATCAACTTCCTCTGCACCAAAACAGGAAGGAGCTGTTGCTCGCTACAGACAAGGCTGGAAACCTAACCAGTCCTGGAACAAGGGCAAGCAGACTAGGAAACCTGCTGCTGCCCCTAAAACAGCATGAATTGAGGGCCCCCGATCCGGGATCGGATCTAGTGGGGGGCAGACTTTCTCTCTTCGCCCAGGCTTGGGCAAGAGATGTTCAGGATCCCTGGGCGCTAGAGATAATATCTCAGGGATACCTTCTGGACTTCAAATACTCTCCTCCAAGAGAGAGATTTCATCTGTCAAGATTGTCAACAATCCAGACAAAGAAAGAGGCGTTTCTACGCTGCGTACAAGAGCTCTTGTTAATGGGAGTAATCCATCCAGTTCCACGATCGGAACAGGGACAGGGGTTTTACTCAAATCTGTTTGTGGTTCCCAAAAAAGAGGGAACTTTCAGACCAATCCTGGACTTAAAGATCCTAAACAAATTCCTAAGAGTTCCATCGTTCAAGATGGAGACTATTCGGACAATTTTACCTATGATCCAAGAGGGTCAGTACATGACCACTGTAGATTTAAAAGATGCTTACCTTCACATACCGATTCACAAAGAGCATTATCGGTACCTAAGGTTTGCCTTCCTAGACAGGCATTACCAGTTTGTGGCTCTTCCATTCGGATTGGCTACAGCTCCAAGAATCTTCACAAAGGTTCTGGGTGCTCTTCTGGCGGTACTAAGACCGCGGGGAATCTCGGTAGCTCCATACCTAGACGACATTCTGATACAAGCTTCAAGCTTTCAAACTGCCAAGTCTCATACAGAGTTAGTGCTGGCATTTCTAAGGTCACATGGATGGAAGGTGAACGAAAAGAAAAGTTCACTCGTTCCACTCACAAGAGTTCCCTTCCTGGGGACTCTTATAGATTCTGTAGAAATGAAGATTTACCTGACAGAGGACAGGCTAACAAGACTTCAAAGTTCTTGCCGCACCCTTCATTCCATTCAACACCCGTCAGTGGCTCAATGCATGGAGGTAATCGGCTTAATGGTAGCGGCAATGGACATAGTACCCTTTGCACGCTTACACCTCAGACCACTGCAACTGTGCATGCTAAGTCAGTGGAATGGGGATTACTCAGACTTATCCCCTTCTCTGAATCTGGATCAAGAGACCAGAAATTCTCTTCTATGGTGGCTTTCTCGGCCACATCTGTCCAGGGGGATGCCATTCAGCAGACCAGACTGGACAATTGTAACAACAGACGCCAGCCTTCTAGGTTGGGGTGCCGTCTGGAATTCTCTGAAGGCTCAGGGACAATGGAGTCAGGAGGAGAGTCTCCTGCCAATAAACATTCTGGAATTGAGAGCAGTTCTCAATGCCCTCCTGGCTTGGCCCCAGTTGACAACTCGGGGGTTCATCAGGTTTCAGTCGGACAACATCACGACTGTAGCTTACATCAACCATCAGGGAGGGACAAGAAGCTCCCTAGCTATTATGGAAGTATCAAAGATAATTCTCTGGGCAGAGTCTCACTCTTGCCACCTGTCAGCAATCCACATCCCGGGAGTGGAGAACTGGGAGGCGGATTTCTTAAGTCGTCAGACTTTTCATCCGGGGGAGTGGGAACTTCATCCGGAGGTCTTTGCCCAAATACTTCGACGTTGGGGCAAACCAGAGATAGATCTCATGGCGTCTCGACAGAACGCCAAGCTTCCTCGTTACGGGTCCAGATCCAGGGATCCAGGAGCAGTCCTGATAGATGCTCTGACAGCACCTTGGGACTTCAGGATGGCTTACGTGTTTCCACCCTTCCCGTTGCTTCCGCGATTGATTGCCAGAATCAAACAAGAGAGAGCATCAGTGATTCTAATAGCACCTGCGTGGCCACGCAGGACTTGGTATGCAGACCTGGTGGACATGTCATCCTGTCCACCTTGGTCTCTACCTCTGAAACAGGACCTTCTGATACAGGGTCCCTTCAAACATCAAAATCTAACTTCTCTGAAGCTGACTGCTTGGAAATTGAACGCTTGATTTTATCAAGACGTGGGTTTTCTGAGTCAGTTATTGATACCTTAATACAGGCTAGGAAACCTGTTACCAGAAAGATTTACCATAAGATATGGCGTAAATACCTATATTGGTGTGAATCCAAAGGTTACTCTTGGAGTAAGGTTAGGATTCCTAGGATATTGTCTTTTCTACAAGAAGGTTTAGAAAAGGGTTTATCTGCTAGTTCATTAAAGGGACAGATCTCAGCTCTGTCCATTCTGTTACACAAACGTCTGTCAGAAGTTCCTGACGTCCAGGCTTTTTGTCAGGCTTTGACCAGGATTAAGCCTGTGTTTAAAACTGTTGCTCCACCATGGAGTTTAAACCTTGTTCTTAATGTTTTACAGGGCGTTCCGTTTGAACCCCTTCATTCCATTGATATAAAGTTGTTATCTTGGAAAGTTCTATTTTTAATGGCTATTTCCTCGGCTCGAAGAGTCTCTGAATTATCAGCCTTACATTGTGATTCTCCTTATTTGATTTTTCATTCGGATAAGGTAGTCCTGCGTACTAAACCTGGGTTCTTACCTAAGGTAGTTACTAACAGGAATATCAATCAAGAGATTGTTGTTCCTTCTTTATGCCCAAATCCTTCTTCAAAGAAGGAACGTCTACTGCACAACCTGGATGTAGTCCGTGCTCTAAAATTTTACTTACAGGCAACTAAGGAATTTCGACAAACGTCTTCTCTGTTTGTCATTTACTCTGGGCAGAGGAGAGGTCAAAAAGCTTCCGCTACCTCTCTTTCTTTTTGGCTTCGTATCATAATTCGTTTAGCTTATGAGACTGCTGGACAGCAGCCTCCTGAAAGAATTACAGCTCATTCTACTAGAGCTGTGGCTTCCACTTGGGCCTTCAAGAATGAGGCCTCTGTTGAACAGATTTGCAAGGCTGCAACTTGGTCTTCGCTTCATACTTTTTCCAAATTTTACAAATTTGACACTTTTGCTTTATCGGAGGCTATTTTTGGGAGAAAGGTTCTTCAGGCAGTGGTTCCTTCTGTATAAAGAGCCTGCCTATCCCTCCCGTCATCCGTGTACTTTTGCTTTGGTATTGGTATCCCAGAAGTAATGATGACCCGTGGACTGATCACACTTAACAGAAGAAAACATAATTTATGCTTACCTGATAAATTCCTTTCTTCTGTAGTGTGATCAGTCCACGGCCCGCCCTGTTTTTAAGGCAGGTAAATATTTTTTAATTTATACTCCAGTCACCACTTCACCCTTGGCTTTTCCTTTCTCGTTGGTCCTTGGTCGAATGACTGGGAGTGACGTAGAGGGGAGGAGCTATATGCAGCTCTGCTGGGTGAATCCTCTTGCACTTCCTGTTGGGGAGGAGTAATATCCCAGAAGTAATGATGACCCGTGGACTGATCACACTACAGAAGAAAGGAATTTATCAGGTAAGCATAAATTATGTTTTTTACAGGCAAAAGAGCTGAATTCTTTGGGGCATGCCCCGCAAATGGCCCTTTTCAGGGCTGTTAAGGTAAAAGAGCTTTGAACTTTTTAAATTTAGAATAGGGTAGGGCATTTTTTTATTTTGGGGGGCTTTGTTATTTTATTAGGGGGCTTAGAGTAGGTGTAATTAGTTTAAAATTGTTGTAATATTTTTCTAATGTTTGTAAATATTTTTTTGTAACTTAGTTCTTTTTTATTTTTTGTACTTTAGTTAGTTTATTTAATTGTATTTATTTGTAGGTATTGTATTTAATTAATTTATTGATAGTGTAGTGTTAGGTTTAATTGTAGATAATTGTAGGTATTTTATTTAAGTAATTTATTGATAGTGTAGTGTTAGGTTTAATTGTAACTTAGGTTAGGATTTATTTTACAGGTAATTTTGTAATTATTTTAACTAGTTAGCTATTAAATAGTAAATAACTATTTAATAGCTATTGTACCTGGTTAAAATAATTACAAAGTTGCCTGTAAAATAAATATAAATCCTAAAATAGCTACAATATAATTATTTGTTATATTGTCGCTATATTAGGGTTTATTTTACAGGTAAGTATTTATCTTTAAATAGGAATAATTTATTTAATAAGAGTTAATTTTTTTCGTTAGATTTAAATTATATTTAACTTAGGGGGGTGTTAGTGTTAGGGTTAGACTTAGCTTTAGGGGTTAATACATTTATTAGAGTAGCGGTGAGGTCCGGTCGGCAGATTAGGGGTTAATAATTGAGGTTAGGTGTCGGCGATGTTAGGGAGGGCAGATTAGGGGTTAATAATATTTATTATAGGGTTATTGAGGCGGGAGTGAGGCGGATTAGGGGTTAATAACTTTATTATAGTAGCGGTGAGGTCCGGTCGGCAGATTAGGGGTTAATTATTGTAGGTAGCTGGCGGCGACGTTGTGGGGGGCAGATTAGGGGTTAATAAATATAATATAGGGGTCGGCGGTGTTAGGAGCAGCAGATTAGGGGTACATAAGTATAACGTAGGTGGCGGCGTGCGGTCGGCAGATTAGGAGTTAAACATTTTTAATAGAGTGGCGGCGATGTGGGGGGACCTCGGTTTAGGGGTACATAGGTAGTTTATGGGTGTTAGTGTACTTTAGGGCACAGTAGTTAAGAGCTTTATGAACCGGCGTTAGCCCAGAAAGCTCTTAACTCCTGGCATTTTTCTGCGGCTGGAGTTTTGTCGTTAGTTTTCTAACGCTCACTTCAGCCACGACTCTAAATACCGGCGTTAGAAAGATCCCATTGAAAAGATAGGATACGCAATTGGCGTAGGGGGATCTGCGGTATGGAAAAGTCGCGGCTGGAAAGTGAGCGTTAGACCCTTTCCTGACTTACTCCAAATACCAGGGGGCGGTAAAAACCAGCGTTAGGAGCTTCTAACGCTGGTTTTGACGGCTAACGCAAAACTCCAAATCTAGGCGTTAGTTTCTATAAAGTAATGGACGCCACATGTTTGAACAAGATTTCTATTCATCCCTGTTTGTGCAAACAAAGCTGTGTGGAATCCCTTTTAGATTATCCTATGTTCCACACAGCCTTGTTTGTACAGTCTCTTTTATTGCCGGTTTTATACCTGTATCCAATTTTCTTCAGTAGGGGAAACAGAAAAGGGGCAACTTAAGTGAAATCATGGTGGTGCCCATTACTTTATAGAAACTCAGTGGGATTTAGTAAATCAACAATGCTCAGACTTAAATTACAGTAAAAAGGGACACTTTTTGTTTAGATTTCTAAATGGTGCATATGCCTGATAGAAACTGTCAAAGTGTAAAGTCTCTTTGAAGAGTAACGGGGCAGGAGCATGCAAAGGGCCACACACAAAATGCAATAGCAATGATTATAAATATAAATGATTATAAATATATGCAGACAGCAGCTAGATTTATCATATTGTTGGTGGACAAGGTACCTAGCTCGAGACCTTTCTGCCTGGCATCACATTTATCGTGCAGCTTCACCAGCAACCAATCACACAAGAGCAGAGCCTATCAGTCATCCCGGGGAGATCTGTCTGGGATGAATTAACTCTTTCACCTCAAGGGTTAAAAAAATAGCCACGCAGAAGAGGACGGCTTCGCACTAGAGGAAAGTATAGTTTTAGGTGACAAATTAGGCTTTAAAAACAAAAGTCTATTCTCATGTTACATAATTCTGCACATATTGCAGAATTTACATTTATCCTAACGTTTACTGTCCCTTTAACTAGCTTTGCTAGGGCTCTGAAGCTGCATCCACAGCTGATAAATAAAGTCCGATATTATTTATGTTGTGCAAAACTAAATCTGGAACAAATGCTTCTATTTTAGATGACAAACAAACCTACAGTAGTGTACATCCGTTTTTCTGTATGAAGCAATTCTGTATGAAAAAAACTGTAAAATGAGGACTTTTATGATTGTGCTGAGTTTATATTCAACTACTTTTTACACTGCATTTGATGCAACTGAAAAGTTATATTTAGAATATTTTTATATTTTGAATAAATAAAAGAAAAACTATGCACTGTAAATAAAAAATTTTTATATTTTTAGTTATGAAGATTTTGCCTCTTCTTTTTATTCACTGTAACTTAGACTAGTTTGGGTATTTTTTAAAAGCTTCTCTAGGACTCTCTAGGTAAAGTTAGCTAGTGCTGACCTTAAATATTAACAAATACAAAGCTTGATAAGATTTTAAAAAAATATATGGTAAATGTGCTGCTCGGCGCTTTGCCAGAAACTTTGACCGTGAGGACAAAATTGTGTCTCCATATATAAAAGTGTGAATTGTATTGTATTGTATTCACCCTCAAGCACTTTCAGATATTTTAGATGTTGTTGCATGGAATGAAAATTGAGTTAATTGGTTTTTTAGGTTACTGAGCTACACCAAATTCTTCTTTTGAATTACCTTATTTTTCTTCAGTCCATTTTTAAAATTCATTAAACTTCATGTTTTGCAAATGCTACCGGTAAAATTTTTTCTGTTCTGTTACTGTGATTAGGTGGAATAAATGTTTTTTTCAAACCCTCATAATCACATAAAAGCCCCAGCCGTTATTTTTCCATCGTCCCTTTGCTCACACAAACACATCACTCAGAGAAAATCACAAATCGGATCATGCCCCCTGCGCATCCTGATTTGTTTTCACGTACAATTCCATGTGACCAGACCAAATGCATGTCTGTACCGTTACATAAAATAATTTCTTATTTCTGTGATATATGGGAGTTCCTTGCTGTACTCTCCTGCCCTATGGTTGCATCACATGAGAGCACCACAGGTGTAGTAGGGAGTGCTGAAGATGACAGACAGGGAAGACACCTCAAAAGGGAGTATACTTTGTAGCCCACCCTAAAATTTGAAAGATATTGCTGCTACGTTGAGAGTGGAGTGAATGAACACCGCCTCATACACTTATATTAATTTTTTCTTATGGCTAGTGACTAAAAGCAGAAGGCAAGGAAATCTGTGTAATGAAAGGTTATCAAAAGGCTAATGGTAGCTCTGATCTACAGAGTTCCACGGCCTGGATGGGAAAATTTGGCTCTGTTAATTATTACTTGGGTGCACCACAAAGCTGAGCTATATGTAAGGGTGATGTGGAAGACACAGCCAAAGTATGACAAAAGCACTGGTTAGATAAAACCAAAACTCAACTTTGTGGCTTAAATGCAAAACACTGTATTTGGTGTAAAACCAGCACTGTTCATCCCCCTGAACCCCCCCCCCCCCCCTATATCATCATTTATAAAGGATGCAGATGCTATTTGTTACCAGGGTCTGGGAGCTTGACAGGATAAAGCCAAAGATGGTTGGAGAAAAAACCTTGAGTAAAACTTGCTTAAATTTGGCAAATGATAGCAAGTGAAGGACACAGAATATAGAACATTTAATGCTTCATACAGAACAAGGCTGAAGGATATATACCTTAACACCAATTGGAAAGAAATGGTGCTTGACCATGGTATCACACATTAATCATCACATTGTTGTGTTATTAAGGCTGTGTAGCATTGTAATAAATTATTTAAAAAGTGGAGCCTAGAAGTAGGTGAAGCAGTAGTACAAATGGCGAGAGGTTTACTGTAAATCAGGCTTTTATATGGACCTTGCATTGTGTGGTGTTGATGAATAAACAGAATTCCGATTAAAAAAAAAATTGATTCCAAATTTTAAAGTAAAATATTGTTATGGTGAGTACTTGGTACATTTTATAGTAAAATGTTCTGTTTCAGGCAATGGATCAAACCTCTCTAAAGAACAGTGATGTCCTGATTCTTACTGGTCTCACCCAGATGCCCACAGCTAACCCAGACGGTATGGTTGGAGAATTTTGTAGTAACCTTGGTAAGTTTTCAGTATGCAGCAACTCTCTTAAACTTGTCTGCCCTTCCTGTATGGTTAATGCCGGTTACTTCCAGCAGATACTTATTCTGTATACTTTTTAGATATCCTGAAATCATATAGGCGATTAAAGCCAGTAGTCCTTTTCTCCAACATAGGTGTGTCCGGTCCACGGCGTCATCCTTACTTGTGGGATATTCTCTTCCCCAACAGGAAATGGCAAAGAGCCCAGCAAAGCTGGTCACATGATCCCTCCTAGGCTCCGCCTTCCCCAGTCATTCTCTTTGCCGTTGTACAGGCAACATCTCCACGGAGATGGCTTAGAGTTTTTTAGTGTTTAACTGTAGTTTTTATTATTCAATCAAGAGTTTGTTATTTTAAAATAGTGCTGGTATGTACTATTTACTCTGAAACAGAAAAGAGATGAAGATTTCTGTTTGTAAGAGGAAAATGATTTTAGCAACCGTTACTAAAATCGATGGCTGTTCCACACAGGACTGTTGAGAGGAATTAACTTCAGTTGGGGGAACAGTGAGCAGACTTTTGCTGCTTGAGGTATGACACATTCTAACAAGACGATGTAATGCTGGAAGCTGTCATTTTCCCTATGGGATCCGGTAAGCCATTTTATTACAGACAGTAAATAAGGGCTTCACAAGGGCTTTTTAAGACTGTAGACATTTTCTGGGCTAAATCGATTTATATATAAACATATTTTATACTCCATAGCCTTGAGGAATTATTTTAATCTTGGGAATTTTGTAAAATAACCGGCAGGCACTGTATTGGACACCTTATTCTCTAGGGGCTTTCCCTAATCATAGGCAGAGTCTCATTTTCGCGCCTGTATTGCGCACTTGTTTTTGAGAAGCATGACATGCAGATGCATGTGTGAGGAGCTCTGATACATAGAAAAGACTTTCTGAAGGCGTCATTTGGTATCGTATTCCCCTTTGGGCTTGGTTGGGTCTCAGCAAAGCAGATACCAGGGACTGTAAAGGGGTTAAATATAAAAACGGCTCCGGTTCCGTTATTTTAAGGGTTAAAGCTTCCAAATTTGGTGTGCAATACTTTTAAGGCTTTAAGACACTGTGGTGAAATTTTGGTGAACAATTCCTTCATACTTTTTCGCAATTGCAGTAATAAAGTGTGTTCAGTTTAAAATTTAAAGTGACAGTAACGGTTTTATTTTAAAACGTTTTTTGTACTTTGTTATCAAGTTTATGCCTGTTTAATATGTCTGAACTGCCAGATAGACTGTGTTCTGAATGTGGGGAAGCCAAGGTCCCTTCTCATTTAAATAGATGTGATTTATGTGACACAAAATTTAGAGTAAATGATGCCCAAGATGATTCCTCAAGTGAGGGGAGTAAGCATGGTACTGCATCATCCCCTCCTTCGTCTACACCAGTCTTGCCCACACAAGAGGCCCCTAGTACATCTAGCGCGCCAATACTCCTTACTATGCAACAATTAACGGCTGTAATGGATAATTCTATCAAAAACATTTTAGCCAAAATGCCCACTTATCAGCGAAAGCGCGACTGCTCTGTTTTAGAAAATACTGAAGAGCATGAGGACGCTGATGATATTGTTTCTGAAGGGCCCCTACACCAGTCTGAGGGGGCCAGGGAGGTTTTGTCTGAGGGAGAAATTTCAGATTCAGGGAAAATTTCTCAACAAGCTGAACCTGATGTGATTACATTTAAATTTAAGTTGGAACATCTCCGCGCTCTGCTTAAGGAGGTGTTATCCACTCTGGATGATTGTGAGAATTTGGTCATCCCAGAGAAACTATGTAAAATGGACAAGTTCCTAGAGGTCCCGGGGCCCCCCGAAGCTTTTCCTATACCCAAGCGGGTGGCGGACATTGTAAATAAAGAATGGGAAAGGCCCGGTAGAGCTAGAAAAGGCGATCACTAGTAATTCTCCTTCTTATGAGGAGATTATGGACAGAATCCGTGCTCTTAAATTGGCTAATTCTTTCACCCTAGACGCCACTTTGCAATTGGCTAGGTTAGCGGCGAAAAATTCTGGGTTTGCTATTGTGGCGCGCAGAGCGCTTTGGTTAAAATCTTGGTCAGCGGATGCGTCTTCCAAGAACAAATTGCTTAACATTCCTTTCAAGGGGAAAACGCTGTTTGGCCCTGACTTGAAAGAGATTATCTCTGATATCACTGGGGGCAAGGGCCACGCCCTTCCTCAGGATAGGTCTTTCAAGGCCAAAAATAAACCTAATTTTCGTCCCTTTCGTAGAAACGGACCAGCCCCAAGTGCTACGTCCTCTAAGCAAGAGGGTAATACTTCTCAAGCCAAGCCAGCCTGGAGACCAATGCAAGGCTGGAACAAGGGAAAGCAGGCCAAGAAACCTGCCACTGCTACCAAGACAGCATGAGATGTTGGCCCCCGATCCGGGACCGGATCTGGTGGGGGGCAGACTCTCTCTCTTCGCTCAGGCTTGGGCAAGAGATGTTCTGGATCCTTGGGCGCTAGAAATAGTCTCCCAAGGTTATCTTCTGGAATTCAAAGGGCTTCCCCCAAGGGGGAGGTTCCACAGGTCTCAATTGTCTTCAGACCACATAAAAAAACAGGCATTCTTACATTGTGTAGAAGACCTGTTAAAAATGGGAGTGATTCATCCTGTTCCATTAGGAGAACAAGGGATGGGGTTCTACTCCAATCTGTTCGTAGTTCCCAAAAAAGAGGGAACGTTCAGACCAATCTTAGATCTCAAGATCCTAAACAAGTTTCTCAAGGTTCCATCGTTCAAAATGGAAACCATTCGAACAATTCTTCCTTCCATCCAGGAAGGTCAATTCATGACCACGGTGGATTTAAAGGATGCGTATCTACATATTCCTATCCACAAGGAACATCATCGGTTCCTAAGGTTCGCATTCCTGGACAAGCATTACCAGTTCCTGGCACTTCCGTTCGGATTAGCCACTGCTCCAAGGATTTTCACAAAGGTACTAGGGTCCCTTCTAGCGGTGCTAAGACCAAGGGGCATTGCAGTAGTACCTTACTTGGACGACATTCTGATTCAAGCATCGTCCCTTCCTCTAGCAAAGGCTCACACGGACATTGTCCTGGCCTTTCTCAGATCTCACGGATGGAAAGTGAACGTAGAAAAGAGTTCTCTATCTCCGTCAACGAGGGTTCCCTTCTTGGGAACAATAATAGACTCCTTAGAAATGAGGATTTTTCTGACAGAGGCCAGAAAAACAAAACTTCTAAACTCTTGTCAAATACTTCATTCCGTTCCTCTTCCTTCCATAGCGCAGTGCATGGAAGTAATAGGTTTGATGGTAGCGGCAGTGGACATAGTTCCTTTTGCGCGCATTCATCTAAGACCATTACAACTGTGCATGCTCAGTCAGTGGAATGGGGACTATACAGACTTGTCTCCGACAATACAAGTAAATCAGAGGACCAGAGATTCACTCCGTTGGTGGCTGTCCCTGGACAACCTGTCACAGGGGATGAGCTTCCGCAGACCAGAGTGGGTCATTGTCACGACCGACGCCAGTCTGATGGGCTGGGGCGCGGTCTGGGGACCCCTGAAAGCTCAGGGTCTTTGGTCTCGGGAAGAATCTCTTCTACCGATAAATATTCTGGAACTGAGAGCGATACTCAATGCTCTCAAGGCTTGGCCTCAGCTAGCAAAGGCCAAGTTCATACGGTTTCAATCAGACAACATGACGACTGTTGCGTACATCAAACATCAGGGGGGAACAAGGAGTTCCCTGGCGATGGAAGAAGTGACCAAAATCATTCAATGGGCGGAGACTCACTCCTGCCACTTGTCTGCAATCCACATCCCAGGAGTGGAAAATTGGGAAGCGGATTTTCTGAGTCGTCAGACATTACATCCGGGGGAGTGGGAACTCCATCCGGAAATCTTTGCCCACATTACTCAACTGTGGGGCATTCCAGACATGGATCTGATGGCCTCTCGTCAGAACTTCAAGGTTCCTTGCTACGGGTCCAGATCCAGGGATCCCAAGGCGACTCTAGTAGATGCACTAGTAGCACCTTGGACCTTCAAACTAGCTTATGTATTCCCGCCGTTTCCTCTCATCCCCAGGCTGGTAGCCAGGATCAATCAGGAGAGGGCATCGGTGATCTTGATAGCTCCTGCGTGGCCACGCAGGACTTGGTATGCAGACCTGGTGAATATGTCATCGGCTCCACCATGGAAGCTACCTTTGAGACGAGACCTTCTTGTTCAAGGTCCGTTCGAACATCCGAATCTGGTCTCACTCCAACTGACTGCTTGGAGATTGAACGCTTGATCTTATCAAAGCGAGGGTTCTCAGATTCTGTTATTGATACTCTTGTTCAGGCCAGAAAGCCTGTAACTAGAAAAATTTACCACAAAATATGGAAAAAATATATCTGTTGGTGTGAATCTAAAGGTTTCCCTTGGGACAAGGTAAAAATTCCTAAGATTCTATCCTTTCTTCAAGAAGGATTGGAGAAAGGATTATCTGCAAGTTCCTTGAAGGGACAGATTTCTGCCTTGTCTGTGTTACTTCACAAAAAGCTGGCAGCTGTGCCAGATGTTCAAGCCTTTGTTCAGGCTCTGGTTAGAATCAAGCCTGTTTACAAACCTTTGACTCCTCCCTGGAGTCTCAATTTAGTTCTTTCAGTTCTTCAGGGGGTTCCGTTTGAACCCTTACATTCCGTTGATATTAAGTTATTATCTTGGAAAGTTTTGTTTTTGGTTGCAATTTCTTCTGCTAGAAGAGTTTCAGAATTATCTGCTCTGCAGTGTTCTCCTCCTTATCTGGTGTTCCATGCAGATAAGGTGGTTTTACGTACTAAACCTGGTTTTCTTCCGAAAGTTGTTTCTAACAAAAACATTAACCAGGAGATAGTCGTGCCTTCTTTGTGTCCGAATCCAGTTTCAAAGAAGGAACGTTTGTTGCACAATTTGGATGTTGTTCGCGCTCTAAAATTCTATTTAGATGCTACAAAGGATTTTAGACAAACATCTTCCTTGTTTGTTGTTTATTCTGGTAAAAGGAGAGGTCAAAAAGCAACTTCTACCTCTCTCTCTTTTTGGATTAAAAGCATCATCAGATTGGCTTATGAGACTGCCGGACGGCAGCCTCCTGAAAGAATCACAGCTCATTCCACTAGGGCTGTGGCTTCCACATGGGCCTTCAAGAACGAGGCTTCTGTTGATCAGATATGTAAGGCAGCGACTTGGTCTTCACTGCACACTTTTACCAAATTTTACAAGTTTGATACTTTTGCTTCTTCTGAGGCTATTTTTGGGAGAAAGGTTTTGCAAGCCGTGGTGCCTTCCATCTAGGTGACCTGATTTGCTCCCTCCCTTCATCCGTGTCCTAAAGCTTTGGTATTGGTTCCCACAAGTAAGGATGACGCCGTGGACCGGACACACCTATGTTGGAGAAAACAGAATTTATGTTTACCTGATAAATTACTTTCTCCAACGGTGTGTCCGGTCCACGGCCCGCCCTGGTTTTTTAATCAGGTCTGATAATTTATTTTCTTTAACTACAGTCACCACGGTATCATATGATTTCTCCTATGCAAATATTCCTCCTTTACGTCGGTCGAATGACTGGGGAAGGCGGAGCCTAGGAGGGATCATGTGACCAGCTTTGCTGGGCTCTTTGCCATTTCCTGTTGGGGAAGAGAATATCCCACAAGTAAGGATGACGCCGTGGACCGGACACACCGTTGGAGAAAGTAATTTATCAGGTAAACATAAATTCTGTTTTTATCAAATGTACAGAAACCGGTTTCAGCTTAAAGGGCCGTTATAGTGATAAAATAATGTGCTCTAATTCATCAGAGCATGTTTTTATCACTAGCAATGCTGCAACTCTGTGTTTTAACCACTCTATGTAGTTAAAGTAACATTTCAGCAACATTAACTGTTACTGTGTATGCAATCTCTGTGACAACCACTATACTTAAAATGAAGCCTAGATACCAGCGTGTTGCAATGCATGCTGGTATCAGGCTCGCTGGGCTATCTATCAATAAACTCCCCTATGTTCATGTGATCACTGTAACAGTCAGTCACAGTGATCAAGTCAGAAATGACATGCCATGGCTTGTCTTAAAGGGACACTGAACCCAATTTTGTTCTTTTGTGATTCAGATAGACTATGCACTTTTAAGCAACATTCTAATTTACTCCTTTTATCAATTTCTCTTGTTAAGTGTATCCAGTCCACGGATCATCCATTACTTGTGGGATATTCTCCTTCCCAACAGGAAGTTGCAAGAGGATCACCCACAGCAGAGCTGCTATATAGCTCCTCCCCTAACTGTCATATCCAGTCATTCTCTTGCAAGCCTCAACCAAGATGGAGGTCGTAAGAGGAGTGTGGTGTTTTATACTTAGTTTATTCTTCAATCAAAAGTTTGTTATTTTTAAATGGTGCCGGAGTGTACTGTTTATCTCAGGCAGTATTTAGAAGAAGAATCTGCCTGCGTTTTCTATGATCTTAGCAGAAGTAACTAAGATCCTTTGCTGTTCTCACATATTCTGAGGAGTGAGGTAACTTCAGAGGGGGAATAGCGTGCAGGTTTTCCTGTAATAAGGTATGTGCAGTTAAAATATTTTTCTAGGGATGGAATTTGCTAGAAAATGCTGCTGATACCGAACTAATGTAAGTAAAGCCTTAAATGCAGTGATAGTGACTGGTATCAGGCTTATTAGTAGAGATACATACTCTTATAAAAATGTAATATAAAACGTTTGCTGGCATGTTTAATCGTTTTTATATGTATTTGGTGATAAAACTTATTGGGGCCTAGTTTTTTTCCACATGGCTGGCTTGAATTTTGCCTAGTAACAGTTTCCTTAGGCTTTCCACTGTTGTAATATGAGTGGGAGGGGCCTTTTTTAGTGCTTTTCTGTGCAGCTAAAAATACTGACAGAGACATTCAGCTTCCCTCTGCATGATCCAGGACATCTCTGGAGGGCTCAAAAGGCTTCAAAGTCGTTTTTGAGGGAGGTAAAAAGCCACAGTAGAGCTGTGGCAGTTGTTGTGACTGTTTGAAGAAAAGAAAAAACAAAAAAACAAAAAAAAAAAACGTTTTTGTCTTTTATTATTCAGTTTTGGGTATTAAGGGGTTAATCATCCATTTGCAAGTGGGTGCAATGCTCTGCTAACTTGTTACATACACTGTAAAAAGTTTGTTAGTGTAACTGCCTTTTTTCACTGTTATTTCAAATTTTGACAATTTTTGTTTCTTAAAGGTGCTGTAACGTTTTTTATATTGCTTGTAAACTTGTTTAAAGTGTTTTCCAAGCTTGCTAGTCTCATTGCTAGTCTGTTTAAACATGTCTGACACAGAGGAAACTACTTGTTCATTATGTTTGAAAGCCATGGTGGAGCCCTATAGGAGAATGTGTACTAAATGTATTGATTTCACCTTAAACAGTAAAGATCAGTCTTTAACTATAAAAGAAATATCACCAGAAGATTCTGACGAGGGGGAAGTTATGCCGACTAACTCTCCCCACGTGTCAGACCCTTCGCCTCCCGCTCAGGGGATGCACGCTAATATGGCGCCAATTACATCAGGGACGCCCATAGCGATTACCTTGCAGGACATGGCTGCAATCATGAATAATACCCTGTCATAGGTATTATCCAGGTTGCCTGAATTAAGAGGCAAGCGCGATTGCTCTGGGGTTAGGAGAAATACAGAGCGCGCAGATGCTGTAAGGGCCAACTCTGATACTGCGTCACAATATGCAGATCATGAGGACGGAGAGCTTCAGTCTGTGGGTGACATCTGATTCGGGGAAACCTGATTCAGAGATTTCTAATTTTAAATTTAAGCTTGAGAACCTCCGTGTGTTGCTTGGGGAGGTATTAGCTGCTCTGAATGACTGTAACATAGTTGCAGTACCAGAGAAATTGTGTAGGCTGGATAAATACTATGCGGTACCGGTGTGTACTGATGTTTTTCCTATACCTAAAAGGCTTACAGAAATTATTAGCAAGGAGTGGGATAGACCGGGGGTGCCTTTTTCCCCACCTCCTATGTTTAGAAAAATGTTTCCAATGGACGCCACTACACGGGACTTATGGCAGACGGTCCCTAAGGTGGAGGGAGCAGTTTCTACTTTAGCAAAGCGTACTACTATCCCGGTTGAGGACAGTTGTGCTTTTTCAGATCCAATGGATAAAAAATTGGAGGGTTACCTTAAGAAAATGTTTATTCAACAAGGTTTTATTTTACAGCCCCTTGCATGCATTGTGCCTGTCATGGCCGCGGCGGCATTCTGGTTTGAGGCCCTGGAAGAGGCCATCCATACAGCTCCATTGACTGAAATTATTGACAAGCTTAGAACACTTAAGCTAGCTAACTCATTTGTTTCTGATGCCATTGTTCATTTGACTTAACTAACGGCTAAGAATTCCAGATTCGCCATCCAAGCGCGTAGGGCGCTATGGCTTAAATCCTGGTCAACTGACGTGACTTCGAAGTCTAAATTACTCAACATTCCTTTCAAGGGGCAGACCATATTCGGGCCTAGTTTGAAGGAAATTATTGCTGACATTACTGGAGGTAAGGGTCACACCCTTCCTCAGGACAGGGCCAAAGCAAAGGCCAAACAGTCTAATTTTCGTGCCTTTCGAAATTTCAAGGCAGGTGCAGCATCAACTTCCTCCGCTTTAAAACAAGAGGGAACTTTTGCTCAATCTAAGCAGGCCTGGAAACCTAACCAGTCCTGGAACAAAGGCAAGCAGGCCAGAAAGCCTGCTGCTGCCTCTAAGACAGCATGATTGAACGGCCCCCTATCCGGTGACGGATCTAGTAGGGGGCAGACTTTCTCTCTTCGCCCAGGCGTGGGCAAGAGATGTTCAGGATCCCTGGGCATTCGAGATCATATCTCAGGGATATCTTCTGGACTTCAAAGCTTCCCCTCCACAAGGGAGATTTCATCTTTCAAGGCTATCTGCAAATCAGATAAAGAAAGAGGCATTCCTACGCTGTGTGCAAGACCTCCTAGTTATGGGAGTGATCCATCCAGTTCCGCGGAGGGAACAAGGACAGGGTTTTTATTCAAATCTGTTTGTGGTTCCCAAAAAAGAGGGAACCTTCAGACCAATTTTGGATCTAAAGATCTTAAACAAATTCCTCAGAGTTCCATCTTTCAAAATGGAAACTATTCGGACCATCCTACCCATGATCCAAGAAGGTCAGTACATGACCACAGTGGACTTAAAGGATGCCTACCTTCACATACCGATTCACAAAGATCATCATCGGTTTCTAAGGTTTGCCTTTCTAGACAGGCATTACCAATTTGTAGCTCTTCCCTTCGGGTTGGCTACAGCACCGAGAATCTTTACAAAGGTTCTGGGCTCACTTCTGGCGGTTCTAAGACCGCGAGGCATAGCGGTGGCTCCGTATCTAGACGACATCCTGATACAGGCGTCAAACTTTCAAGTTGCCAAGTCTCATACAGAGATAGTTCTGGCATTTCTGAGGTCGCACGGGTGGAAAGTGAACGAGGAAAAGAGTTCTCTATCCCCACTCACAAGAGTCTCCTTCTTAGGGACTCTTATAGATTCTGTAGAAATGAAAATTTACCTGACGGAGTCCAGGTTATCAAAACTTCTAAATGCTTGCCGTGTTCTTCACTCCATTCCGCGCCCTTCGGTAGCTTAGTGTATGGAGGTAATCGGCTTAATGGTAGCGGCAATGGACATAGTGCCATTTGCGCGCCTTCATCTCAGACCGCTGCAATTATGCATGCTGAGTCAGTGGAATGGGGATTACACAGATTTGTCCCCTCTGCTAAATCTGGATCAAGAGACCAGAGATTCTCTTCTCTGGTGGTTGTCTCGGGTACACCTGTCCAAGGGTATGACCTTTCGCAGGCCAGATTGGACAATTGTAACAACAGATGCCAGCCTTCTAGGTTGGGGTGCAGTCTGGAATTCCCTGAAGGCACAGGGATCGTGGACTCAGGAGGAGAAACTCCTTCAAATAAATATTCTGGAGTTAAGAGCGATATTCAATGCTCTTCTGGCTTGGCCTCAGTTAGCAACACTGAGGTTCATCAGATTTCAGTCGGACAACATCACGACTGTGGCTTACATCAACCATCAAGGGGGAACCAGGAGTTCCCTAGCGATGTTAGAAGTCTCAAAGATAATTAACTGGGCAGAGTACCACTCTTGCCACCTGTCAGCAATCCATATCCCAGGCGTGGAGAACTGGGAGGCGGATTTCTCTTGTTAAGTGTATTCAGTCCACGGGTCATCCATTACTTATGGGAGATATTCCCTTCCCAACAGGAAGTTGCAAGAGGATCACCCAAGCAGAGCTGCTATATAGCTCCCCCCTCACATGTCATATCCAGTCATTCTCTTGCAACTCAACTAGATAGGACGTTGTGAGAGGTCTGTGGTGTTTTTTTATACTTAGTTTATTTCTTCAATCAAAAGTTTGTTATTTTAAATGGCACCGGAGTGTGCTGTTTGTTCTCAGGCAGTATTTGGAAGAAGAATCTGCCTGCGTTTTCTATGATCTTAGCAGAAGTAACTAAGATCCACTGGTTGTTCTCGCACATTCTGAGCAGTGGGGTAACTTTAAGAAAGGGAATAGCGTGTGGGGAATCCTGCAAACAAGGTATGTGCAGTAAATTATTTTTCTAAGGAATGGAATTGACTAAGAAAATACTGCTGATACCGATGCAATGTAAGTACAGCCTTAAATGCAGTAGCGGCTGGTATCAGGCTGATGAATGTATGTACAATAAGTAATTTTCTAAGGAATGGAATTTGACTAAGAAAATACTGTTAATGCTGAAGTAATGTATGAGCCTTAACTGCAGTAGAAGCGACTGGTAGCAGGCTTATTAATAACACTACCTAACTTTTAAAGTGCATGTTTAAAACGTTTACTGGCATGTTATTCGTTTTTTGTGAGGTACTTTGGTGATAAATCTTTTGGGACATGATTTTCCACATGGCTGTCGTTTATTTCTACATAGAAACGGTTAACTGAGGTTTCCCACTGTTGTAATATGAGTGGGAGGGGCTTATTTTAGCGCTTTTTTGCACAGTAAAAATTCAGTTACAGTCTTCCTGCTTCTTCCTCCTTGATCCAGGACGTCTCTAGAGAGCTCAGGGGTCTTCAAAATTCATTTTGAGGGAGGTAATCAGTCACAGCAGACCTGTGACAGTGTGTTTGACTGTGATAAAAACGTTAATTGTTAAATTGATTATCCGTTTTTGGGTATTAAGGGGTTAATCATCCATTTGCTAGTGGGTGCAATGCTTTGCTAACTTAATACATTTACTGTGAAAATTTGGTTGCTATAACTGATTTCAACTGTGACGATTTTTTGTGCTTCTTAAAGGCACAGTAGTGTTTTTTATATTGCTTGTAAACTTATTTGAAAGGATTTTCCAAGCTTGCTAGTCTCATTGCTAGTCTGTTTAAACATGTCTGACACAGATGAATCTGTTTGTTCACTATGTTTGAAGGCCAATGTGGAGCCCCACAGAAATATGTGTACTAAATGTATTGGTGTCACTTTGAATAAAAGTCAATTTATATCTGTAAAGAAATTATCACCAGACAACGAGGGGGAAGTTATGCCGACTAACGTGTCAGTACCTTCACCTCCCGCTCAGGAGGCGCGTGATATTGTGGCGCCAAGTACATCAGAGAGGCCCATACAAATCACTTTGCAAGACATGGCTGCTGTTATGACAGAGGTATTATCTAAATTGCCTGAATTAAGAGGCAAGCGCGATAGCTCTGGGTTAAATTGCCTGAATTAAGAGGCAAGCGCGATAGCTCTGGGTTAAGGACAGAGTGGTTCCCAAGAAAGAGGGAACCTTCAGACCAATCTTGGACCTAAAAATCTTAAGCAAATTCCTAAGAGTTCCATCATTCAAAATGGAAACTGTTCGAACCATCCTACCCATGATCCAAGAGGGTCAATACATGACCACAGTAGACTTAAAGGATGCCTACCTTCATATACCGATTCACAAAGATCATTATCGGTACCTAAGATTTGCCTTTCTAAACAGGCATTACCAGTTTGTAGCGCTTCCCTTCGGGTTAGCTACGGCCCCGAGAATTTTTACAAAGGTTCTGGGCTCACTCCTAGCGGTGCTAAGACCGCAAGGCCTAGCGGTGGCTCCGTACCTAGACGACATTCTGATACAAGCGTCAAGTTTTCAAATTGCCAAGTCTCATACAGAGATAGTTCTGGCATTTCTGAGGTCGCATGGGTGGAAGGTGAACGTGGAAAAGAGTTCTCTTTCACCACTCACAAGAGTCTCCTTCCTAGGGACTCTGATAGATTCTGTAGAAATGAAAATTTACCTGAAGGAGGCCAGGTTATCAAAACATTTAAATGCTTGCCGTGTCCTTCATTCCATTCCACGCCCGTCAGTAGCTCAGTGCATGGAAGTAATCGGCTTAATGGTAGCGGCAATGGACATAGTACCATTTGCGCGCCTGCATCTCAGACCTCTGCAATTATGCATGCTAAATCAGTGGAATGGGGATTACTCAGATTTGTCCCCTCTACTAAATCTGGATCAAGAGACCAGAGATTCTCTTCTCTGGTGGCTTTCTCGGGTCCATCTGTCCAAGGGTATGACCTTTCGCAGGCCAGATTGGACGATTGTAACAACAGATGCCAGCCTTCTAGGTTGGGGCGCAGTCTGGAACTCCCTGAAGGCTCAGGGATTATGGACTCAGGAGGAGAAACTCCTCCCAATAAATATTCTGGAGTTAAGAGCAATATTCAATGCTCTTCTAGCTTGGCCTCAGTTAGCAACACTGAGGTTCATCAGATTTCAGTCGGACAACATCACGACTGTGGCTTACATCAACCATCAAGGGGGAACCAGGAGTTCCCTAGCGATGTTGGAAGTCTCAAAGATAATTCGCTGGGCAGAGTCTCACTCTTGCCACCTGTCAGCGATCTACATCCCAGGCATGGAGAACTGGGAGGCGGATTTTCTAAGTCGCCAGACTTTTCATCCGGGGGAGTGGGAACTTCATCCGGAGGTCTTCGCTCAACTGATTCATCGTTGGGGCAAACCAGATCTGGATCTCATGGCGTCTCTCCAGAACGCCAAGCTTCCTTGTTACGGATCCAGGTCCAGGGACCCGGGCGCGGCGCTGATAGATGCTCTGACGGCCCCTTGGGTCTTCAACATGGCTTATGTGTTTCCTCCATTTCCGATGCTACCTCGACTGATTGCCAAGATCAAACAGGAGAGAGCATCAGTGATTCTAATAGCGCCTGCGTGGCCACGCAGGACCTGGTATGCAGACCTAGTGGACATGTCGTCCTGTCCACCATGGTCTCTACCTCTGAGGCAGGACCTTCTAATACAAGGTCCTGTCAAACATCCAAATCTAATTTCTCTGAGGCTGACTGCATGGAGATTGAACGCCTGATCCTATCAAAGCGTGGCTTCTCGGAGTCAGTTATTGATACCTTAATACAGGCACGGAAGCCTGTTACCAGAAAAATTTACCATAAGATATGGCGTAAATATTTATATTGGTGCGAATCCAAGGGTTACTCATGGAGTAGGGTTAGGATTCCTAGGATATTGTCCTTTCTACAAGAGGGTTTAGAAAAGGGCTTATCTGCTAGTTCGTTAAAGGGACAGATTTCTGCTCTGTCTATTCTCTTACACAAACGTCTGGCAGAAGTTCCAGACGTCCAGGCTTTGGCTAGGATTAAGCCTGTGTTTAAGACTGTTGCTCCTCCGTGGAGCTTAAACTTGGTTCTTAAAGTTCTTCAAGGGGTTCCGTTTGAACCCCTTCATTCCATTGATATTAAACTTTTATCTTGGAAAGTTCTGTTTTTGATGGCTATTTCCTCGGCTCGAAGAGTCTCTGAGTTATCGGCCTTACATTGTGATTCTCCTTATCTGATTTTCCATTCAGACAAGGTAGTTCTGCGTACTAAACCTGGGTTTTTACCTAAGGTAGTTTCTAACAGGAATATCAATCAGGAGATTGTTGTTCCATCATTATGTCCTAATCCTTCTTCAAAGAAGGAACGACTTTTGCATAATCTGGACGTAGTCCGTGCCCTGAAGTTCTATTTACAGGCAACTAAAGATTTTCGTCAAACTGCTTCCCTTTTTGTAGTGTATTCTGGTCAGAGGAGAGGTCAAAAAGCTTCGGCAACCTCTCTCTCCTTTTGGCTTTGTAGCATAATACGTTTAGCCTATGAGACTGCTGGACAGCAGCCCCCTGAAAGAATTACAGCTCATTCCACTAGAGCTGTGGCTTCCACCTGGGCCTTTAAGAATGAGGCCTCTGTTGAACAGATTTGCAAGGCTGCAACTTGGTCTTCGCTTCACACTTTTTCAAAATTTTACAAATTTGACACTTTTGCTTCTTCGGAGGCTGTTTTTGGGAGAAAGGTTCTACCGGCAGTGGTTCCTTCCATTTAAGTTCCTGCCTTGTCCCTCCCATCATCCGTGTACTTTGGCTTTGGTATTGGTATCCCATAAGTAATGGATGACCCGTGGACTGAATACACTTAACAAGAGAAAACATAATTTATGCTTACCTGATAAATTTATTTCTCTTGTTGTGTATTCAGTCCACGGCCCGTCCTGTCTTTTTAAGGCAGATCTAAATTTTAATTAAAACTCCAGTCACCACTGCACCCTATGGTTTCTCCTTTCTTGTCTTGTTTCGGTCGAATGACTGGATATGACATGTGAGGGGAGGAGCTATATAGCAGCTCTGCTTGGGTGATCCTCTTGCAACTTCCTGTTGGGAAGGGAATATATCCCATAAGTAATGGATGACCCGTGGACTGAATACACTACAAGAGAAATAAATTTATCAGGTAAGCATAAATTATGTTTTTCTAAGTCGTCAGACTTTCCATCCGGGGGAGTGGGAACTCCATCCGGAGGTGTTTGCTCAATTGATTCATCGTTGGGGCAAACCAGAGTTGGATCTCATGGCGTCTCGCCAGAACGCCAAGCTTCCTTGTTACGGATCCAGGTCCAGGGACCCAGAAGCGACGCTGATAGATGCGCTAGCAGCGCCTTGGTTCTTCAACCTGGCTTATGTGTTTCCACCGTTTCCTCTGCTCCCTCGACTGATTGCCAAAATCAAACAGGAGAGAGCATCAGTGATTCTGATAGCACCTGCGTGGCCACGCAGGACTTGGTATGCAGACCTAGTGGACATGTCATCCTTTCCACCATGGACTCTGCCTCTAAGACCGGACCTTCTATTACAAGGTCCTTTCAATCATCCAAATCTAATTTCTCTGAGACTGACTGCATGGAGATTGAACGCTTGATTCTATCAAAGCGTGGCTTCTCCGAGTCAGTCATTGATACTTTAATACAGGCACGAAAGCCTGTTACCAGGAAAATCTACCACAAAATATGGAGTAAATATCTTTATTGGTGTGAATCCAAGACTTACTCATGGAGTAAAGTTAGGATTCCTAGAATATTGTCTTTTCTCCAAGAGGGCTTGGACAAAGGATTATCAGCTAGTTCCTTAAAGGGACAGATTTCTGCTCTGTCTATTCTTTTGCACAAGCGTCTGGCAGAGGTTCCAGCTTGTGTTTAAACCTGTTGCTCCCCCGTGGAGCTTAAACTTGGTTCTTAAGATTCTTCAAGGAGTTCCGTTTGAACCCCTTCATTCCATTGATATTAAACTTTTATCTTGGAAAGTTCTGTTTTTGATGGCTATTTCCTCGGCTCGGAGAGTCTCTGAGCTATCTGATTTTTCATGCAGATAAGGTAGTTCTGCGTACCAAACCTGGGTTTTTACCTAAGGTGGTTTCTAACAAGAATATCAATCAAGAGATTGTTGTTCCATCGTTGTGCCCTAATCCTTCTTCAAAGAAGGAACGTCTTTTACATAATCTGGACGTAGTCTGTGCCTTGAAGTTTTACTTACAAGCTACTAAGGATTTTCGTCAAACATCTTTCCTGTTTGTCGTTTACTCTGGACAGAGGAGAGGTCAAAAAGCTTCGGCAACCTCTCTTTCCTTTTGGCTTCGGAGCGTAATAAGCCTAGCCTATGAGACTGCTGGACAGCAGCCCCCTGAAAGGATTACAGCTCATTCTACTAGAGCTGTGGCTTCCACCTGGGCCTTCAAAAATGAGGCCTCTGTTGAACAGATTTGCAAGGCTGCGACTTGGTCTTTGCTTCACACTTTTTCAAAATTTTAAAAATTTGATACTTTTGCTTCTTCGGAGGCTGTGTTTGGGAGAAAGGTTCTTCAGGCAGTGGTTTCTTCCGCTTAATCCTGCCTTATCCCTCCCATCATCCGTGTACTTTAGCTTTGGTATTGGTATCCCACAAGTAATGGATGATCCGTGGACTGGATACACTTAACAAGAGAAAACATAATTTATGCTTACCTGATAAATTTATTTCTCTTGTAGTGTATCCAGTCCACGGCCCGCCCTGTCGTTTTAAGGCAGGTCTAAATTTTAATTAAACTACAGTCACCACTGCACCCTATGGTTTCTCCTTTCTCTGTTTGTTTTCGGTCGAATGACTGGATATGACAGTTAGGAGAGGAGCTATATAGCAGCTCTGCTGTGGGTGATCCTCTTGCAACTTCCTGGATGGATGATCCGTGGACTGGATACACTACAAGAGAAATAAATTTATCAGGTAAGCATAAATTATGTTTTTGGGCTAAAAAGTTTATTTTTTATTTATTAATTGGGCCAATACTTCCTTTAGAAATGCACTTTGATCCAAACCTTTCTATTCCTTTTGACAAATGTTTATACGGTTTAGGAGAACAGGTTATTCATCCTGTGCAGTTTTGCTCCACATGTGTATCAAAGATGTTGCTTTCAAAAAATAGAGAAACTTCTTTTTAAAGATCTTTACCCCCTCATGCCTGACATTCCTCATCTTTCTCCTCAGATGTCCCCATCCCTAGCAGTTACACAAGCAGTGTCCTGCGGGTTCTTTCATTCAGTTTGTGGAGGAGTATTTTTGCCAGGTGATTTTGCAGCGCAGCTTACTTTGGCGGTGTCTGCAGCCCTGAGTGCTTTACCTATCTCTGGTAAAAGGAAGAGAAAATCTAAGAATATTTCCTTTACATCAGGAACTTATGATAACGCCAAAGCTGCCATGGTCAGTTTGTCTCAATTATCTGAGGATCACCATTCTCATTAGCTTCTGAGGGCGAAATCTCTGATTCTGAGTCCGCTGTAGTAAGTACAGCGGATCCAGAGAAGGTTAGTTTCAGATTTAAGCTTGAACACCTCCGTTTGCTACTTAAGGAGGTTCTAGCTACTCTGGAGGATTCTGAACCTACAGTCGCAGAGACTCCTAAAGTTAATAAACTAAATAGAGTTTTTGATGTCAAACCTAGATCAGTGGAAGTATTTTCTGTTCCAGATCGTATGTCAGAGATTATTTCTCAGGAATGGGAGAAGCCGGGTGTACCTTTTTCCCCTTCTCCTGTCTTTAAGAAGAGGTTTCCTGTTGCTGAATCTGTGCGGGATCTTTGGTGCACTGTTCCTAAGGTGGATTGAGCTATATCCACACTAGCCAAGAGAACCACTATTCCTCTAGAGGATAGTACCTCCTTTAAGGACCCTATGGACAGGAAGTTGGAAGGGTAACGAGTTGGCTAATACCTTCATTTGCAACGCCAGTATGCAAGTAGTTTGTCTCAGTGCAAACACTTCTAGTTTTGCCGTTCTATCTTGCAGAGCCCTATGGCTAAAGTCTTGGTCAGCTGACATGGTGTCCAAGTCTACTGTCTCTTCCTTTTAAGGGTAAGACCTTGTTTGGTCCTGGTCTGGTTGAAATCATTTCCACGGTCACGGGCGGAAAGGGAATTTTTCTGCCTAAGGATAAAGAGGTTAGACCTTAGGGTCGCTAGACTTCTTATTTTCGTTCCTTTCGCAACATCAAGGGACAAAAAATCCTCTTCTTCCAAACCGAACAGACCAAGCCCTCATGGAGATCTAAGCAACCTTGAAATAAGGGCAAGCAATCCAAGAAGCCTCCCTCTGAGAACAAATCAGCATGATCAGACTTTCCTTCTTTCAAGAGGCTTGGATTTGCGATGACTCCGATCCTTGGGCGGTGGAGGTAGTCTCTCAGGGATACAAGATAGGGTTCAAATCTCGTCTTTCCAGAGGCAGATTACTCCTGTCAAGATTATCTGCAAACCAGGAAAAAAGAGAGGCATTCTTAAACTGAGTCAGGGATCTCACTTCTCTTGGACCTATTCATTGTTCCCAAGAAGTAGGGAACTTTTCAATCCGTTCTAGACCTCAAGTGTCTCAACAAATTTCTCTGGGTTCCGTCCTTCAAAATGGAGACTATTCGTTCTATTCTCGCTTTAGTTCAGGAGGGTCAGTACATGACTACCATCAACCTGAAGGACGCATATCTTCATGTTCCTATCCACAAGGATAATTTCCAATTCATTCGGTTTGCCTTCCTGGACAAACACTTCCAATTTGTAGCCCTGCCTTTCGGCCTAGCTACTGCCACACAAATCTTTTTCGAAGGTTCTAGGGGCTCTTCTGGCAGTAGCCAGATCTCAAGAAATTGCGGTGGCGCCATACTTGGACGATATCTTGGTTCAGGTGTCATCTTTTCTTTTAACAGAATCCCATATGGATTCTCTGTTGTTGATTATCCGCTCTCACGGATGGAAGGTGAATCTGGACAAGAGTTCCTTGGTACCAAGTACCAAGGTATGTTTTTGGGGGACGATCATAGACTCAATCTCCATGAAGATTTTCTTAACGGAAGACAGAAATCCAAACTTCTTTTTGCCTGTCTTTATCTTCAGACATCTGCCCGTCCCTCGGCGGCACAGTGTATGGAAGCAATTGGTCTAATGGTGGCTTTCATGGACATTATCTTTGCTCGATTTCATCTGAGACCTCTACAGTTATGCATGCTCAGACAATGGAACAGAGATTGCTCGGACCTCTCTCAGAGGATAGTCCTAGACAACACGACAAGAGACTCTCTGTCCTGGTGGCTCTCTCAGGACCATCTGTCCCAAGGCACATGCTTCTTGAGACCATCCTGGGAGACTTTGACTACAGATGCCAGTCTTTCAGGCTGGGGAGCAGTTTGGGGTTCCTTAAGAGTTTGGACTCAGTCTGCCCTTCCAATAAATATCCTAGTGTTGAGAGCAATCTTCAATGCTCTGATAGCTTGGCCTCAATTGAGTTTGGTTCGATTTATCAGATTTCAATCGGGCAACATCGATTCGGTGGCTTATATCAACCATCAGGGAGGAACAAGGAGTTCCTTAGTTATGAAGGAGGTGTCTTGCATCCTTCGATGGTCAGACTCACAACTGTCTCATTTCTGCCATTCACATCCCAGGTGTGGACAACTGCAAGGCGGATTATCTTAGCTGACAGTCTTTTAACCCAGGGGAGTGGGCTCTTCATCCGGAGGTATTCTCAATGATAACTCTCAGGTGGGGAGTGCCGGAGTTGGACCTGATGGCATGTCGTCTCAACACCAAGCTTCCAAGATACAGATCCAGATCAAGGGATCCCCAAGCATCTCTGGTGGACACTCTAGCGCTTCCATGGAATTTCGGTCTCATTTACCTGTTTTCTCCATTTGCCCTCCTTCCTTGGGGGATAGCCTATATCAAACAGGAACAGGCTTTGGTGATTCTAATTGCTCGAGCTTGGCCTTGCAGAATTTGGTTTGCGGACCTAGTGAAGATGTCGTCCTTCACTCCGTGGAAATTACCTCTGAGGAAGAACCTTCTTCTTCAGGGTCGTATTCTTCATCCAAATCTAGATTCTCTGAAGCTGACTGCATGGAGATCCAGGCTCACCTTGATCCAGGCTCGTAAGCCGCTAACTCACAAGATATATCATAAGGTTTGGTGCACTTACCTTTACTGGTGCGAATCTCGGAGTTTCCCTTGGCGTAAAGTGAGGGTTCCCCGCATTCTGTCTTTTCTCCAGGAGGGGCTGGAGAAGGGTTTATCAGTCAGTTCCCCGAAGGGTCAGATTTCTGCCCTTTCCGTTCTGTTACACAAACATTTGGCTGCCTTACCAGATGTTCAATCTTTTGTTCAGGCCCTGGCCAGAATCCGGCCCGTGTTTAAATCTGTTGCTCCTCTGTGGAGTCTTAATCTTGTTCTTCAGGTTCTGCAACAGGTTCTATTTGAGCCTATGCACTCTGTTGATATTAAATTGTTATCCTGGAAAGTTTTTTGTTTTTACTAGCTATTTCTTCTGCTCGTAGTCTCAGAACTTTCGGCTCTACAGCGTGATCCCCCTTATCTTCTTTTTCATGCGGATAAGGTGGTCCTTCCTACTAAATTGGGATTTTTTCCTAAGGTGGTGTCGGACCGCAATATTAATCAGGAAATTGTCGTTCCTTCATTTTGTCCTAATCCTTCTTGTCAAAAAGAACGTCTGTTACACATCCTGAATGTAGTGCATGCTCAAATTCTATTTCCAGGCTACAAAGGATTTTCATCAATCTTCTGCTCTTTTTGTGGTATTTTCTGGCAAACTTAAGGGCCAGAAGTCCATGTCTTCTACTCTTTCTTTTTGGTTGAGGAGTGTCTTTAGGTTGGCCTTTGAGACAGCTGGACAACAACCTCCTGGAAGGATTACGGCTCATTTCACAAGGGCTGTTTCTTCTTTCTGGGCTTTTAAAAACAAAGCTTCTGTGGAGTAAATTTGCAAGGCAGCCACTTGGTCCTCGTTGCATACTTTTCCAAATATTCCAAATTCAATGTTTTTGCATCTGCTGAGGCTTCTTTTGGGAGGAAAGTTCTTCAAGCGGTGGTGCCTGCAGTTTAGGTCCGCCAGTCTTGTTTCTCCCTCCCTTCCATTCTGTGTCCTCTAGCTTAGGTATTGGTTCCCACTAGTAATTAGAATGGATTTGTGGACTCTCCATGCCATTGGAAAGAAAGCAAAATGTATGCTTACCGGATAATTTTTTTCTTTTCTGGCATGAAGAGTCCACAACCGACTCTTTTCTAAATTTTAGATGGCTTTTTATTTAGTTTTTGTCATTTTTATCAACTTCAGGCAACTCTATACACTTTGTGTCCTCTTCTATTTCCATATTCCTTCTGCTGAATGGCTGGGGGATTGTGGGAAGTAGGAGGAGTTGAATTCCCACCAGTAATTAGAATGAATTTGTGGACTCTCCATGCCAGGAAAGAAAATAATTTCAGGTAAGCATACATTTTGTTTTTCTATCCCTGTCAGCACATATGTCCATCACATTGGGAAATTGTATTTTATTAGTGTACATTTTTTTTTAAAATGTATTTTCTTTCATACAGGTAGTGAGAGCCCACAATCCATTACTCCTGGGAATTACTCTTCTCTACCACTAGGAGGATGCAAGGATTACAAACCCCAAGAGCCCTATAAAACCCCTCACACATACGTCTGTCTTTACTTTGCCTCCACTGGAGGTGGTTGAAGAATGAAGATGTGAATTTGATTGTTCAGTCTATATTGAGGCCCGGTTTCCCCTCAGAGTACAGTGCATATCAGAAGGATGTATATGTGGCATGGATTCTGATTCTTTTTTCACCTCATGGGAAATTTTTCATAAAACTTTTATAATTGGTTGCAGCCTTTTTCTATGGATCTACAATACACTCCTATTCCGTAACCTCTGCTTATATGTTTCAGTACTGGTTAGGCTGCCTGCTGCTTATTTGCTAGTGGACAAGTGTCTATTGGTATGTATAATTTATTAACATTTAGACCCTCTATAGCTGTGTTTATGGGCACTTTTTAGTGTGTGTGTGTGTGTGTGTATATATATATATATATATATATATATATATATATATATATATATATATATATATATATAATGTATGTGTTTTTATATATACGGTTGTGCTCATAAGTTTACATACCCTGGCAGAATTTATGATTTCTTGGCCATTTTTTAGAGAATATGAATGATAATAATAATATTGCATGTGTTTTATGCCTGCCCAAAAATGATTAAATTGAGGAAACAAGTGGAGTATTGGCTGAATAGATTTCTGCCTGATAGGATAGTATTAAAGCCCACAGCAATTTTCTTCTTGGTCTCGGATAAAACTCATAATAAGCCTTTGATTAATACGTTAATCCTTCTGGTTAGACAGATGATATTAAAAGCATGGAAGGAGAAAAATCCCCCCCACTATAGCATCAGTGATAAATAATGTACAATATCAAATGTTGTTAGAACAATATGATCCGTTAATATCTGAGGAAAACAAATTAAGAAAATATTTAGCTAAATGGGATAAGGTAATTATGAGCAGACCTAGAGAGGTCCAGTTACAGATATTAAAAAATTTCCGCAATTCACCGGTATTTCTACAACCAATTCTATCAGATAGCTACCCCGATTTTTGGAGACAGTGTTTTTTCTGAGGCGGGGGGATAGGGGGCCTGGGCGGAGGGGAGAGAGCTTGCACAGATTTTTACTTTTTTCTTTAGTTTAGTTTTTTTTTTTTCTCTCTTTTCTTCTTTTTTCTATGATAGTATGCGTGTAGGAACTTCTAGTAAACAGAGGTGCAGATTTCGTCCGAGAAGTTAAGATTTTTTCTAATGTAATTTGGTTATGCCCATTGTTTCTTCAGAACTTAAGAATATGAGCTATGTAATGACATCATACATATGTGGATTTATGTAACGACTTTATACTTTTTTCTTTCGAAATTTACTGTATAACCTTGTATGATTTTGAACACCTCAATAAAGGAAAAATAATGTTTTAAAAAAAAATAAAAAATAATAACTAGTATTTATATAGCGCCTTTCTCCCAGTGGGACTCAAAGCACTTTTTCAGCGCTCGCTCTCGGAATTCACCAAATCGGCAGCTGAATAGTAATAGTTGTGATAAGACAAAAACTTTTCTCCAACATTGGTGTGTCCGGTCCACGGCGTCATCCTTACTTGTGGGATATCTCTTCCCCAACAGGAAATGGCAAAGAGTCCCAGCAAAGCTGGCCATATAGTCCCTCCTAGGCTCCGCCCACCCCAGTAATTCTCTTTGCCGTTGCACAGGCAACATCTCCACGGAGATGGTTAAGAGTTTTTTGGTGTTTAAATGTAGTTTTTATTCTTCTATCAAGTGTTTGTTATTTTAAAATAGTGCTGGTATGTACTATTTACTCTGAAACAGAAAAGGATGAAGATTTCTGTTTGTGAGAGGAAGATGATTTTAGCAGACAGTAACTAAAATCGATTGCTGTTTCCACATAGGACTGTTGAGATGAAGTAACTTCAGTTGGGGGAAACAGTTAGCAGACTTTTCTGCTTAAGGTATGACTAGCCATATTTCTAACAAGACCATGTAATGCTGGAAGGCTGTCATTTCCCCTCATGGGGACCGGTAAGCCATTTTCTTAGTCAAACAAACAGAATAAAGGGCTTAATATGGGCTAAAAAACTGGTAGACATTTTTATGGGCTAAATCGATTGCTTTATTTGGGCATTTTATTCATATTTATGCTGACAATTCGCATTTATAAACTTGGGGAACGTTTATTAAACGTCAGGCACTATGTTAGACACCTTTTCCAGTCAGGGGGCCTTCCTAGTTGTAGACTGAGCCTCATTTTCGCGCCATTACTGCGCAGTTGTTTTTTGAGAGCAGGGCATGCAGATGCATGTGTGAGAATCTGAAATTTGCTGGAAAAGCTTCTAGAAGGCGTCAATTGGTATCGTATTCCCCTCTGGGCTTGGTTGGGTCTCAGCAAAGGCTATAGCTGGGACTGTATAGGGGTTAAATTTGTAAACGGCTCCGGTTCCGTTATTTTAAGGGTTAAAGCTCTGAAATTTGGTGTGCAATACTCTTAATGCTTTAAGACACTGTGGTGAAATTTTGGTAATTTTTAAACAATTCCTTCATACTTTTTCACATATTCAGTAATAAAGTGTTTTCTGTTTAAAATTTAAAGAGACAGTAACGGTTTTGTTTTAAAACGTTTTTTGTGCTTTGTTGACAAGTTTAAGCCTGTTTAACATGTCTGTGCCTTCGGATAAGCTATGTTCTATATGTATGAAAGCCAATGTGTCTCCCCATTTAAATTTATGTGATAATTGGGCCATAGCGTCCAAACAAAGTAAGGACAGTACTGCCACAGATAATGAAATTGCCCAAGATGATTCCTCAGATGAGGGGAGTAAACATGATACTACATCATCTCCTACTGTGTCTACACCAGTTTTGCCCACACAGGAGGCCCCTAGTACATCTAGTGCGCCAATGCTTATTACCATGCAACAATTAACGGCTGTAATGGATAACTCCATAGCAAATATTTTATCCAAAATGCCTACTTATCAGAGAAAGCGCGATTGCTCTGTTTTAAACACTGAAGAGCAGGAGGGCGCTGATGATAATTGTTCTGTCATACCCTCACACCAATCTGAAGGGGCCATGAGGGAGGTTTTGTCAGATGGGGAAATTTCAGATTCAGGAAAAATTTCTCAACAAGCTGAACCTGATGTTGTGACATTTAAATTTAAATTAGAACATCTCCGCGCACTGCTTAAGGAGGTGTTATCTACTCTGGATGATTTTGACAACTTGGTCATTCCAGAGAAATTATGCAAGATGGACAAGTTCCTAGAGGTTCCGGTGCACCCCGACGCTTTTCCTATACCCAAGCGGGTGGCGGACATAGTCAATAAGGAGTGGGAAAAACCCGGCATACCTTTTGTTCCCCCCCCCTATATTTAAGAAATTATTTCCTATGGTCGACCCCAGAAAGGACTTATGGCAGACAGTCCCTAAGGTCGAGGGGGCAGTTTCTACTCTAAACAAACGCACTACTATTCCTATCGAAGATAGTTGTGCTTTCAAAGATCCTATGGATAAAAAATTGGAGGGTTTGCTTAAAAAGATTTTTGTACAGCAAAGTTATCTTCTACAACCCATTTCGTGCATTGTTCCTGTCACTACAGCAGCGTGGTTCTGGTTCAAGGAACTAGAAAACTCGCTTAGTAGAGAGACTCCATATGAGGAGGTTATGGACAGAGTTCACGCACTTAAGTTGGCTAACTCTTTTATTTTAGATGCCGCTTTGCAATTAGCTAGATTAGCGGCGAAAAATTCAGGGTTTGCTATCGTGGCGCGCAGAGCGCTTTGGCTAAAGTCTTGGTCAGCGGATGTGTCATCCAAGACAAAATTGCTTAACATCCCTTTCAAAGGTAAAACTCTATTTGGACCAGAATTGAAAGAGATTATTTCAGACATCACTGGGGGAAAGGGCCACGCCCTTCCACAAGATAGGCCTTTCAAGGCCAAAAATAAGTCTAATTTTCGTTCCTTTCGCAATTTTAGGAACGGACCGGCCTCTAATTCTGCATCCTCTAAGCAAGAGGGTAATGCCTCACAACCCAAACCAGCCTGGAAACCGATGCAAGGCTGGAACAAGGGTAAGCAGGCCAAGAAGCCTGCCGCTACTAACAAAACAGCATGAAGGAGTAGCCCCCGATCCGGGACCGGATCTAGTGGGGGGCAGACTCTCTCTCTTTGCTCAGGCTTGGGCAAGAGATGTTCAGGATCCCTGGGCGCTAGAAATAGTTTCTCAGGGTTATCTCCTGGAATTCAGGGAACTACCCCCAAGGGGAAGGTTCCACATGTCTCACTTATCCTCAAACCAAATAAAGAGACAGGCGTTCTTACATTGTGTAGAAGACCTGTTAAAGATGGGAGTGATACACCCAGTTCCAATAAAGGAACAAGGAATGGGATTTTATTCCAATCTGTTCATAGTTCCCAAAAAAGAGGGAACTTTCAGACCAATTTTGGATTTGAAGATCCTAAACAAATTTCTCAGGGTACCATCGTTCAAGATGGAAACCATTGAACGATTCTACCCACTATCCAGGAAAGTAAATTTATGACTACCGTGGATCTAAAGGATGCGTACCTACATATTCCTATCCACAAAAAACATCATCAGTTCTTAAGGTTCGCTTTTCTGGACAAGCATTACCAGTTTGTGGCCCTCCCATTCAGGGTTAGCCACTGCTCCAAGGATTTTCACAAAGGTACTAGGGTCCCTTCTAGCGGTTCTAAGACCGAGGGGCATTGCAGTAGTACCTTACTTGGACGACATTCTAATACAAGCGTCGTCCCTGTCAAAAGCAAAGGCTCATACAAACATCGTTCTGGCCTTTCTCAGATCACACGGATGGAAGGTGAACATAGAAAAAAGTTCTCTGTCTCCGTCGACAAGAGTTCCCTTCTTGGGAACAATAATAGATTCCTTAGACATGAGGATTTTTCTGACAGAGGTCAGAAAGTCAAAACTTCTAAGCTCTTGTCAAGTTCTTCATTCTGTTCCTCGTCCTTCCATAGCGCAGTGCATGGAAGTAGTAGGGTTGATGGTTGCAGCAATGGACATAGTTCCTTTTGCACGAATTCATCTAAGACCATTACAACTGTGCATGCTCAAACAGTGGAATGGGGACTATACAGACTTGTCTCCAATGATTCAAGTAGATCAGAAGACCAGAGATTCACTCCGTTGGTGGCTGACCCTGGACCATCTGTCCCAGGGAATGAGCTTCCGCAGACCAGAGTGGGTCATTGTCACGACCGATGCCAGTCTAGTGGGCTGGGGCGCGGTCTGGGAATCCCTGAAAGCTCAGGGTCTATGGTCTCGGGAAGAGTCTCTTCTCCCGATAAACATTCTGGAACTGAGAGCGATATTCAATGCTCTCAGGGCTTGGCCTCAACTAGCAAAGGCCAGATTCATAAGGTTCCAATCAGACAACATGACGACCGTTGCGTATATCAATCATCAGGGGGGAACAAGGAGTTCCCTGGCGATGAAAGAAGTGACCAAAATAATTCAATGGGCGGAGGATCACTCCTGCCACCTGTCTGCAATCCACATCCCAGGTGTGGAAAACTGGGAGGCGGATTTTCTGAGTCGTCAGACATTCCATCCGGGGGAGTGGGAACTCCATCCGGAGATCTTTGCCCAAATAACTCAATTATGGGGCATTCCAGACATGGATCTGATGGCGTCTCGTCAGAACTTCAAGGTTCCTTGCTACGGGTCCAGATCCAGGGATCCCAAGGCGACTCTAGTAGATGCACTAGTAGCACCTTGGACCTTCAACCTAGCTTATGTATTTCCACCGTTTCCTCTCATTCCCAGGCTGGTAGCCAGGATCAATCAGGAGAGGGCCTCGTGATCTTGATAGCTCCTGCGTGGCCACACAGGACTTGGTATGCAGACCGGGTGAATATGTCATCGGTTCCACCATGGAAGCTACCTTTGAGACAGGACCTTCTTGTTCAGGGTCCATTCAAACATCCAAATCTGGTCTCCCTCCAGCTGACGGCTTGGAGATTGAACGCTTGATTCTATCGAAGCGTGGGTTTTCAGATTCTGTGATAGATACTCTGGTTCAGGCCAGAAAACCGGTAACTAGAAAGATTTACCATAAAATATGGAAAAGATATATCTGTTGGTGTGAATCCAAAGGATTCCCATGGAATAAGATAAAAATTCCTAAGATTCTCTCCTTTCTACAAGAAGGTTTGGAGAAAGGATTATCTGCAAGTTCTCTAAAGGGACAGATCTCTGCTTTATCTGTCTTACTACACAAAAGACTGGCAGCTGTGCCAGATGTTCAAGCATTTGTTCAGGCTCTGGTTAGGATCAAGCCTGTTTACAGACCTTTGACTCCTCCCTGGAGTCTAAATCTAGTTCTTTCAGTTCTTCAAGGGGTTCCGTTTGAACCTTTACATTCCATAGATATTAAGTTACTATCTTGGAAAGTTTTGTTTTTGGTTGCAATTTCTTCTGCTAGAAGAGTTTCAGAGTTATCTGCTCTGCAGTGTTCTCCGCCCTATCTGGTGTTCCATGCAGATAAGGTGGTTTTGCGTACTAAGCCTGGTTTTCTTCCTAAGGTTGTTTCTAACAAAAATATTAACCAGGAGATAGTTGTACCTTCTTTATGTCCGAATCCAGTTTCAAAGAAGGAACGTTTGTTACACAATTTGGACGTAGTCCGTGCTCTAAAATTCTATTTAGAGGCTACAAAAGATTTCAGACAAACATCTTCCTTGTTTGTTGTTTATTCTGGTAAAAGGAGAGGTCAAAAAGCGACTTCTACCTCTCTTTCCTTTTGGCTTAAAAGCATCATCCGATTGGCTTATGAGACTGCCGGACGGCAGCCTCCTGAAAGAATCACAGCTCACTCCACTAGGGCTGTGGCTTCCACATGGGCCTTCAAGAACGAGGCTTCTGTTGACCAGATATGTAAGGCAGCGACTTGGTCTTCACTGCACACTTTTGCCAAATTTTACAAATTTGATACTTTTGCTTCTTCGGAGGCTATTTTTGGGAGAAAGGTTTTGCAAGCTGTGGTGCCTTCCGTTTAGGTAACCTGATTTGCTCCCTCCCTTCATCCGTGTCCTAAAGCTTTGGTATTGGTTCCCACAAGTAAGGATGACGCCGTGGACCGGACACACCAATGTTGGAGAAAACAGAATTTATGCTTACCTGATAAATTACTTTCTCCAACGGTGTGTCCAGTCCACGGCCCGCCCTGGTTTTTTAATCAGGTCTGATGAATTATTTTCTCTAACTACAGTCACCACGGTACCATATGGTTTCTCCTATATATATTTCCTCCTGTCCGTCGGTCGAATGACTGGGGTGGGCGGAGCCTAGGAGGGACTATATGGCCAGCTTTGCTGGGACTCTTTGCCATTTCCTGTTGGGGAAGAGATATCCCACAAGTAAGGATGACGCCGTGGACCGGACACACCGTTGGAGAAAGTAATTTATCAGGTAAGCATAAATTCTGTTTTCTTTCACTCATGGTTAGTGTTTGGCTAAAGCCATTTATTATCAATCAACCTTGTTTACTCTTTTTAAATCATAATGACAACAGAAACTACCCAAATAACCCTGATCAAAAGTTTACATACCCTGGTGATTTTGGCCTGATAACATGCACACAAGTTGACACTAAAGGGGTTTGAATGGCTATTAGAGGTAACCATCCTCACCTGTGATCTGTTTTCTTGTAATTAGTGTGTGTATAAAAGGTCAATGAGATTCTGGACTCCTGACAGATCCTTGCATCTTTCATCCAGTGCTGCACTAACGATTGTGGATTCTGAGTCATGGGGAAAGCAAAAGAATTGTCAAATGATCTGCGGGAAAAGGTAGTTGAACTGTATAAAACAGGAAAGGGATATAAAAATATATCCAAGGAATTGAAAATGCAAATCAGCAGTGTTCAAACTCTAATAAAGAAGTGGAAAATGAGGGGTAAACTTATGAGCACAACTGTGTGTGTGTGTATATATATATATATATATATATATATATATATATATATATATATATATATATATATATATATATAGCCCTGTGACAGAATCCTTTAAATTATTCCCCTTTAACGTTTTGCACTTGTCAACTTTTTTTGCCACGTTTAGTTAAATTTTGCACGTCGGCCTTGGGGACTACACACTTCGGGTTAGCACACGTCCTTCTAGTTTAATATAGTTACTTTCACACTTTGGCAGGTTTACGTACGTCGGGTTAGCGCACGTTCGTCCTCAGCTATGTGCATGTCGGGTTTTGGCACGCTAAATCCCTTATAGCTGTTTTTGCACTCGTTCTCTTTCAAAGGAGGTATTAATTTTGGAGTTAAAGATCCTAAAGTTTCTGATAATACTTGTAATCATCTAAATTCAGTTTTTAAGACTTCTGTTGATCTCCCTGAGGTTTTCCCTATTCCGGATACTGTCTCTGACATATTTTCCAGGTAATGGTTTAAGCTTGGTAATTCATTTAATCCTTCTGCAAGGTTCAAAAAGTTATTTTCTTCCTAATGGAAAAGAGTCCACAGCTGCATTCATTACTTGTAAGAACCTGGCCACCAGGAGGAGGCAAAGACACCCCAGCCAAAGGCTTAAATACTCCTCCCACTTCCCTTATTCCCCAGTCATTCTTTGCCTTTCGTCCCAGTAGGTTGGCAGAGAAGTGTCAGAATTTGTTTTGTCTCTTATGGAGGGTAGTAATCTTCAAAATGGGACAGGAGTTTTAAGTAGCCCTATGTGATTATTGATTTTATGCTGCTTTATGTTTGAGATGTTATGGGCTCTTAGGCTGTTATGGAATATACAGGATTCACTTTCACTTTGAGAGCCATGCAGCATACAAGCTTGGCGCACTTTCTCTCATAGCAGGGACGGTCCTGCATTGTGCACTATGTGATTCATTCCCTCCTTCGTGACTATCAGAGAGGAGTCCTACATCTCTGTACTGTCTGGGTCATAGGAAGTGGTAAGTGTCCCAGCCATTGGGGTATAGAGGTGCAGTTATTTTATTAAAAAAAAAAAAAGAGGATGTTTTATCTCTCTAGTTCTCCGTTTATTGCACTAGTGATGGAGGATTTGGTTTCTTTAGAGGGCACTCCCTCTATTCCTAAAGAGCAATTCCTGTTTATATGTTGAGGAGGCCCTAGTTCCTCCTCTCAATTATGTTCCATATGCCTTGATAAAGTAATTATATGAAACATGTTTGATATCACGGAGCCGTTCAGTGAGGTGTGTACCCTACATTGTTATCTCTATACACATGCAGTTTTCCCGTAGCATTGCTGATCCGGGGCCTTTTTTCTCCAGAATTTACTGCGCAGTTCAGACTTTACCTCGCCCTGTTAAGCGCAAGCGAAAGGTTACATATTGCACTACTTCCCAGAGTACATCAAATAATTTTTGGATTTTACTGATAGGGTTATCCGAGGATGAAGTTCTTTCTGAGACTATGAACGTTCTGGGTCAGAGTCTGCTGCCTCTCAACCTCCAGCTGCAGAGGAGCCAGACTTTAGTTTTAGGAATTTGCGCTTCTTCTAAAGGAAGTTTTTGGGGAGTTCAAGGGTTCCAGAGGTCATATTGCCTGATGAACCTTTATTTCCTAAATTAAATAGAGTTTGAGGACAGGGTGGTGCCTTCCCTTCCCTGCTACTGTTGTCCTGGGTATTTCACCTTGGACTGTACAGTTCTCTGCGGGCACAACTGTCCCTGAGTGTTGTGCCTTTAGTTACAGAATTGCGTGCCTTCACGGTCTGCTCTTTTCCAGTTTTTTTTTGGAAGATCAGGGCTCCTTTTGGCTGGTCCTGCGGTAGGCCTGTTTCTTTTTGGGCGTTAATCTATGGGTTGCCTTATATTTTATTTTCATCCGATAGGATGTCCTGTCTGTTTTCCTTCTTCCCCTTTGAGGGAGGATTTATGCGGCTTGACGGTTAGGACTTGTTCATGTTTGGGTTCAGTTCTGTCTGGTAGCTGTTCGGACACGTGTCGCTGCTCTGCTTGGCTGGTCCGGTAGAGGCGCCGAGTGCTCATGTTATTCTCTGTGTTCAACTAAGCATTCTAGAGGACCGGTGGGTCCGTGAGGCAGGAAGGATTGTCTCGTCCTTATAGCCTTCAATTTGGATGACTGGGTCAGTGGAATTCCGCTGCGTCTCTCTCTTGTGTCTGGGGTTGTCAGACCCTAGAGCTCCTACCCATGTAGTGGAGGATTGGTGGGCTTGCGCCCTCTTGCCGCCAAGTTGGGCGGTTTGGCCTTTTTTTTTTTTTGAGGCCCTGGAAATTGTCCTTCTGGACTTAGTTCTCAGCAGCTAGCAGTTTATTGGGTAGTTCAGCTGCCTTGCAGAGGATGGGTTGCAGAATGTGACCAGCTGCAGCTATTGCATTACATTTTACTGGCTAGCTGTTTTTTTATGAGACCTTTTGGTCTTCCTCTGTTGTCTCCATGTGAGTAAGGTCTCCTTTTAGGGACCTGGGTTCCCCTCCGGGATATGGTCGTTCCCTGTTAGGGGCACTGGGCGTGGTCTCCTTGGGCTCTGCTCTGAGCCGGGGATGCTGTGCATACTTTCTTTCATGTAATTAGCAAGAGTCCATGAGCTAGTGACGTATGGGATATACATTCCTACCAGGAGGGGCAAAGTTTCCCAAACCTTAAAATGCCTATAAATACACCCCTCACCACACCCACAATTCAGTTTTACAAACTTTGCCTCCGATGGAGGTGGTGAAGTAAGTTTGTGCTAGATTCTACGTTGATATGCGCTCCGCAGCAAGTTGGAGCCCGGTTTTCCTCTCAGCGTGCAGTGAATGTCAGAGGGATGTGAGGGGAGTATTGCCTATTTGAATGCAGTGATCTCCTTCTACGGGGTCTATTTCATAGGTTCTCTGTTATCGGTCGTAGAGATTCATCTCTTACCTCCCTTTTCAGATCGACGATATACTCTTATATATACCATTACCTCTGCTGATTCTCGTTTCAGTACTGGTTTGGCTTTCTACAAACATGTAGATGAGTGTCCTGGGGTAAGTAAATCTTATTTTCTGTGACACTCTAAGCTATGGTTGGGCACTTTGTTTATAAAGTTCTAAATATATGTATTCAAACATTTATTTGCCTTGACTCAGAATGTTCAACTTTCCTTATTTTTCAGACAGTCAGTTTCATATTTGGGATAATGCATTTGAATTAATCATTTTTTCTTACCTTCAAAAATTTGACTCTTTTTTTCCTGTGGGCTGTTAGGCTCGCGGGGGCTGAAAATGCTTCATTTTATTGCGTCATTTTTGGCGCAAAAATTCTTTTCCGTTTCCGGCGTCATACGTGTCGCCGGAAGTTGCGTCATTTTTTGACGTTATTTTGCGTCAAAAATGTCGGTGTTCCGGATGTGGCTTCATTTTTGGCGCCAAAAGTATTTAGGCGCCAAATAATGTGGGCGTCTTATTTGGCGCTAAAAAATAAGGGCGTCGATTTTGTCTCCACATTATTTAAGTCTTATTTTTTCATTGCTTCTGGTTGCTAGAAGCTTGTTCTTTGGCATTTTTTTCCCATTCCTGAAACTGTCATTTAAGGAATTTGATCAATTTTGCTTTATATGTTGTTTTTTCTCTTACATATTGCAAGATGTCTCACGTTGCATCTGAGTCAGAAGATACTACAGGAAAATCGCTGTCTAGTGCTGGAGCTACCAAGCTAAGTGTATCTGCTATAATTTTTGGTATCTGTTTCTCCAGCTGTTGTTTGTATTGCATGTCATGACAAACTTATTAATGCAGATAAAATTTCCTTTAGTACTGTTACATTACCTGTTGCTGTTCCGTCAACATCTAATTTTCAGAGTGTTCCTGATAAACATAAGAGATTTTATTTTTTAAATCCATTAAGAAGGCTATGTCTGTTATTTCTCCTTCTAGTTTACATAAGTCTTTTAAAACTTCTCTTTTTTCAGATGAATTTTTAAATGAACATCATCATTCTGATACTGATAATGGTTCTTCTGGTTCAGAGGTTTCTGTCTCAGAGGTTGATGTTGATAAATCTTTGTATTTGTTCAAGATGGAATTTATTCGTTCTTTATTTAAAGAAGTATTAATTGCATTAGAAATAGAGGATTCTGGTCCTCTTGATACTAAATCTAAACGTTTAAATAAGGTTTTTAAATCTCCTGTAGTTATTCCAGAAGTGTTTAATCTCCCTGATGCTATTTCTGAAGTAATTTCCAGGGAATGGAATAATTTGGGTAATTCTTTTACTCCTTCTAAACGTTTAAGCAATTATATCCTGTGCCATCTCACAGATTAGAGTTTTTTGGGACAAAATCCCTAAGGTTATGGGGCTGTCTCTACTCCTGCTAAATGTGCTACTATTCCTACGGCAGATAGTAATTCATTTAAGGATCCTTTAGATAGGAAAATTGAATCCTTTCTAAGAAAAGCTTACTTATGTTCAGGTAATCTTCTTAGACCGGCTATATTTTTAGCGGATGTTGCTGCAGCTTCAACTTTTTGGTTAGAAGCTTTAGCGCAACAAGTAACAGATCATAATTTTATAGCATTATTATTATTCTATAACATGCTAATAATTTTATTGGTGATACCATCTTTTGATATCATTAGAGTTGATGTCAGGTATATGTCTCTAGCTATTTTAGCTAGAAAAGCTTTATGGATTAAACTTGGAATGCTGATATGTCTTCTAAGTCAACTTTGCTTTCCTTTTCTTTCCAGGGTAATAAATTATTATTTCAACTGTTTCTGGAAGGAAGGGAACTTTTTTACCAAAGGATAAAAAATCTAAGGTAAATTTAGGTCTAATAATCATTTTCGTTCCTTTCCTCACAATAAGGAACAAAAGCCTGATCCTTCATCCTCAGGAACGGTATCAGTTTGGAAACTATTTCCAGTTTGGAATATATCCAAGCCTTATAGAAAACCTATAGCTAGCTCCTAAGTACCCATGAAGGTGCGGACCTTATTCCAGCTCAGCTGGTATGGGGCAGATTACGTTTTCTTCAAAGAAATTTTGATCAATTCCGTTCTCAATTTCTGGTTTCAGAACATTGTTTCAGAAAGGTACAGAATTGGCTTCAGTTAAGGCCTCCTGCTAAGAGATTTTTTTCTTTCCCGTGTCCCAGTTAACACAGCAAAGGCTCAGCATTTCTGAAATGTGTTTCAGATCTAGAGTTGGCTGGAGTAATTATGCCAGTTCCAGTTCTGGAACAGGGGCTGGGGTTTTATTTTATCTCTTCATTGTACCAAAGAAGGTCAATTCCTTCAGACCAGTTCCGGATCTATCAATATTGAATCGTTATGCAAGGATACCAACATTCAGTTTCTGTAGGACTGTCCTGCCTTTTGTTTAGCAAGGGCATTATATGTCTACAATAGATTTACAGGATGTGTATCTGCATATTCCGATTCATCCAGATTACTTTTAGTGTCTGAGATTCTCTTTTTAGACAAGCATTACCAGTTTTGTGGCTCTACCGTTTGGCCTAGCCTCAGTTCCAAGAATTTTTTTCAAAGGTTCTCGGTGCCCTTCTTTCTGTAATCAGAGAACAGGGTTTTGGTATTTCCTTATTGGACGATATCTGGGTACTTGCTCAGTCTTCTCATTTTCGAAGAATCTCATACGAATCGACTTGTGTTGTTTCTTCAAGTTCATGGTTGGAGGATCAATTTACCAATCAGTTCATTGATTCCTCAGACAAGGGTAACCTTTTTAGGTTTCTAGAATAGATTCAGTGTCTATGACTCTGTCCTTGTCAGACAAGAGAAGTTTAACATTGATTTCAGCTTGTCAAAATCTTCAGTCACAATCATTCCCTTTGGTAGCCTTATGCATGGAAATTTTAGGTCTTAGGACTGCCGCATCAGATGCGATCTCCTTTGCTCGTTTTCACATGCGACCTCTTCAGCTCTGTATGCTGAACCAATGGTGCAGGGATTACTCAAAGATATCTCAATTAATATCTTTAAACCGATTATACGACACTCTCTGACATGGTGGACAGATCACCATCGTTTAGTTCAGGGGGCTTCTTTGTTCTTCCGACCTGGACTATAATCTCAACAGATGCAAGTCTTACAGGTTGGGGAGCTGTGTGGGGGTATCTGACGGCACAAGGGGTTTGGGAATCTCAGGAGGTGAGATTTCCGATCAATATTTTGGAACTCCGTGCAATTTCAGAGCTCTTCAGTCTTGGCCTCTTCTGAAGAGAGAGTTGTTCATTTGTTTTCAGATAGACAATGTCACAACTGTGGCATACATCAATCATCAAGGAGGGACTCACAGTCCTCTGGCTATGAAAGAAGTATCTCGAATTTTGGTTTGGGCGGAATCCAGCTCCTGTCTAATCTCTGCGGTTCATATCCCAGGTATGGACAATTGGAAAGCGGATTATCTCAGTCGCCAAACGTTGCACCTGGGCGAATGGTCTTCACCCAGAGGTATTTCCTCAGATTGTTCAAATGTGGGAACTCCCAGAAATAGATCTGATGGCTTCTCATCTAAAAAAGAAACTTCCCTGGTATCTGTCCGGATCCAGGGATCCTCGGGCGGAGGCAGTGGATGCATTATCTCTTCCTTACAAGTGTCATCCTGCCTATATCTTTCCGCCTCTAGTTCTTCTTCCAAGGGTATTCTCCAATATTCTAAAGGAATGCTCGTTTGTCCTGCTGGTAGCTCCAGCATGGCCTCACAGGTTTTGGTATGCGGATCTTGTCCGAATGGCCTCTTGCCAGCTGTGGACTCTTCCGTTAAGACCAGTCTTTCTGTCTCAAGGTTCTTTTTTCCATCAGGATCTCAAAACCTTAATTTTAAGGTGTGGAGTTTGAACGCTTGATTCTTGGTCAAAGAGGTTTCTCTGACTCTGTGATTGTTACTATGTGACAGGCTCGTAAATCTGTATCTAGAGAGATATATTATAGAGTCTGGAAGACTTATATTTCTTCAGGATGGTTTAGATAAAGGTTTGTCCGCAAGTTTCTTGAAAGACAAATCTCTGCTCTTTCTGTTCTTTTTCACAGAAGGATTGCTAATCTTCCTGATATTCATTGTTTTGTACAAGCTTTGGTTCGTATAAAACCTGTCATTAAGTCAATTTCTCCTCCTTGGAGTTTGAATTTGGTTCTGGGGGCTCTTCAAGCTCCTCCTTTTGAACCCATGCATTCTTTGGTCATTATATTACTTTTTTGGAAAGTTTTGTTTCTTTTGGCCATCTCTTCTGCCAGAAGAGTCTCTGAATTATCTACTCTTTTTTGTGAGTCTCCTTTTCTGATTTTGCATCAGGATAAGGCGGTGCTGCGAACTTCTTTTGAATTTTTTACCTAAGGTTGTGAATTCTACCAACATTAGTAGAGAAATTGTGGTTCCTTCATTATGTCCTAATCCTATGAATTCTAAGGAGAAATCATTGCATTCTTTGGATGCTGTTAGAGCTTTGTAATATTATGTTGAAGCTATTAAGTCTTTCCGAAAGACTTCTAGTCTATTTGTCATCTTTTCCGGTTCTAGAAAAGACCAGAAAGCTTCTGCCATTTCTTTGGCATCTTGGTTGAAATCTTTATTTCATCATGCCTATGTTGAGTCGGGTAACACTCCGCCTCAAAGGATTACAGCTCATTCTACTAGGTTAGTTTCTACTTCCTGGGCGTTTAAGAATGAAGCTTCGGTTGATCAGATTTGCAAAACAGCAACTTGGTCCTCTTTGCATACTTTTACTAAATTCTACCATTTTGATGTGTTTTCTTCTTCTGAAGCAGTTTTTGGTAGAAACGTACTTCAGGCAGTGGTTTCAGTTTGAATCTTCTGCTTATGTTTTTTCATTAAAAATTTTATTCTGGGTGTGGATTATTTTCAGCAGGAATTGGCTGTCTTTATTTTATCCCTCCCTCTCTAGTGACTCTTGTGTGGAAAGATCCACATCTTGGGTAATCATTATCCCATACGTCACTAGCTCATGGACTCTTGCTAATTACATGAAAGAAAACATAATTTATGTAAGAACTTACCTGATAAATTCATTTCTTTCATATTAGCAAGAGTCCATGAGGCCCGCCCTTTTTTGTGATGGTTTTGATTTTTTTGTATAAAGCACAATTATTCCAATTCCTTATTTTATATGCTTTCGCACTTTTTTCTTATCACCCCACTTCTTGGCTATTCGTTAAACTGAATTGTGGGTGTGGTGAGGGGTGTATTTATAGGCATTTTAAGGTTTGGGAAACTTTGCCCCTCCTGGTAGGAATGTATATCCCATACGTCACTAGCTCATGGACTCTTCCTAATATGAAAGAAATGAATTTATCAGGTAAGTTCTTACATAAATTATGTTTTTCGCTCTATGATCCTCTGATTGTATGGAGGTGATGCGGAGACCGGCCTTTGCTCGAGTGATTTTGGCCTCGGGGTATCCCCTTGCTTGTTGTCCTGCGGCTGTTTGAGAGTCTATGGGCTCTAGTGTCGTTGTATGGCTTTTAACGCCTTAGCTCCTTTGGAGCATTGGACTTTGGCAAGGGGTGGTCTCTTCCTTGTGTCGGGGCTTGCAAATTATCTCGTTATCTTATTGATCTGGATATTGCATTAATATCTCCCTTTTTTTTTTTTCTTTTTTTTTATATCAGACGGGGTGTTAAGTTCTCGGATATTGTTTGTTTAAACAATTGGGGGCTCGGTTCTGGTTTTTCCCTGGTGTTTCCGGTTGCTGAGGCTTCACTCAGTGTTTTCCTTTGTGGAGTTGTTGCTGGTCTTTTTGTTTCTACGGCTGGTTTGGGGTTCCCCTGTTCCTGGGAACTTGGGCTATGTCCTTTTACTTGGACTAATTGACCTGGTCACAGTTGGCCAAGTTGTCTGAATGCTGATGCTCATTGGGCTGGACTTACGCCTTTATGGTCGGTTTCCCTTGGTCAGCTTGCTGTGGTAACCTTATGGATTCACTGCTGTGCAGACAAATGGGTTTGCAGTGTCTCTGCTGCAGCTATTGCACATTGGATGTGTGTTAGCAAGCTAATTCCTTAGGGGGATTCCTTCCAAGTTCATCTGCGTTGGAGATTGATCTCTCCTTTAGCCTGTGGCTTTGTGTCTTGTGGGCAGGTGCTCTGCCTTTTTGGCCCCATCCCTTTTTTTAGGGTGGGGGGCTTATTCTCCTTCTTATGGAGGTGTGGTCCTTTTTCTAGGAATTCTCTTGGATTCAGGATGTTGAAACCGAGAGCTCTGTGTCGAGACTATGGTGGGCCTTTTGTTAGAATCCTTTGGGTCTACGGCCTTGTCGTCTGTTTCTAAGGAGTCGGGTTGGCATCCGTGCTCTGTTGGGATGGCTGTGGCCATTCTTCCACTCTTTTTTGAGCTGGTATTGGGGTTCTTCTGTTCCCCTGTTTCAGACCTGCCAATGCTTGGGCTGTCCCGGCTGGGAGTGGGTTCTGAGATGCGTTGTCATCTTTAAGATCTAGGTTGGCATAGTAGCTAGCTCCCTGGGTTTGCAAGCAGAAGGTCCAGGGTTACACCTTCGGGTTCTGGGTGTAACCTCTCTCTCTTGGGGGTGCAGTGGGCCTCGTTAAGGTTATGTGCTTCCCCTTTTGGAGCCTTGTGTGTAGGTCTGGCGGCTTTGATTGCCTAGAGTGTGCCCTCTGTCTGGGAGTTTTATTTTGCAATCTGTTCTCTTGCTGGCTGCTTTTTACTTCTCAGCAAGTATTCTTCTGTGCCATCCTGATGATGGCTGCGTGTTCTTGACTCAGGGTTTTTCGTCCAGGTCTGTTACACGTTCTTTTTTGTCTGAATACTTTAGTATTCTTAGTTCTGACGATGTGAGGACTCCGTCTTCAGTTGTCTTTCGCTGCTTTGCACGATGTTGAGAGAAGGGTTTCTCTGTCTCCGTTCCTAAACCTCTTGTTTCTGCTTGGTCTGGGCGTAGCCTCCCCTTGTCTGTCAGGATCCATTTGGATCTTTGTAAACTGGGCTCGCTATTGGGGGTTTTCCTTTTATTGATTTTGTGGTGACCTTTCGATTTTCCTTCTGTTCTTCCTTGCCCTATCCCTTGGGGAGTTTAGGCTGGTGTTCCCCTCTTTAGTAAGGGGTGTGCGGTGAGGGACCGACTGTTGGGCGACGGTGTCTCCTGGAGGACTGTTGGCTCAGTTGAGTCTGATTTTGCGGTCTCTAGCTAGGCTTCTGGACTATCTGCTAGTCAGTATCCTTGGGGCCTTTCCTTTTTAAAGTTTTTTTCTGCTTCAGACAAAGCGGGGTTTTTGTTGGGTAGTGGTTTCAGGCTTGGTGCTCTCAGAATGGGCCGCCTAATGTACCCTCCCGTTTTGGCATTCATTGTCCTCTTTAGCTTGGGTATGGTTTTCCCACAAGTAATGAATGCGGCTGTGGACTCTTTCCCATTAGGAAGAAAAACATAAATTATGCTTACCTGATAATTTAATTTTCTTCCGTGGGAAAGAGTCCACAGCCCCCCTCCCGTTTTTTTATGTGGGGCATCTTAGTTGTAATCTTCTGGCAACTTTTCACCCTGATATTTCTTGTACTGTTCCTTGTTCCTCGGCAGAATAACTGGGGGATGAGGGAAGTGGGAGGAGTATTTAAGCCTTTGTCTTTGCCTCCTCCTGGTGGCCAGGTTATTTCCCACAAGTAATGAATGTGGCTGTGGACTCTTTCACACGGAAGAAAATGAAATTATCAGGTAAGCATAATTTATGTTTTCCTTTACTTTCTGCTAATATTGATTTGTGGGAATCAGTTCCCAAGGATGGTGGGCATTAAAACTCTGGCTAAATGTACTACTATTCCTTTGGAAGACATTACTTCTTTTAAAGACACTTTAGATAGAAAATTAGAGTCTTTTCCTAATTAGGATATTTGCTAAGGCCAGTTATTTCTATATCTGATGTGGCTGCTGCTCCTACTTACTTGTGTAGTCTTTCAGAACAGTATTCTGATGACTCTGCTAATGCAAATCTTTTGGATTTACTTGAGTGCCAATTCTTTTATATGTGATGCAATATTTGATATTATGAAGATTAATGTTGAAAGCATGTCTTTGGCAGCCCTTGCCTGGAGAGCCTTATGGATTAAATCCTGGTCTGCTGATATGATGTAAAAATCCAGATTATCTCTTTCCTTTCAGGGAAAGAAGTTGTTTGGTTCTGATTTAGATTCTATAATATCTACTGTTACTAGAGGTGAGTGAAATCTAATGCCTCCTAATCGTTTTTGTTCCTTGCGTCCGAATGAGAAACAAAAGGTTGACTCCACTGCTCAGGAGCAAGGCACCTCTGGCTCAGTCAGGAGACCTAGTGCTAACTGGAACAAGTCAATGCATGGTAAGAAATCTATCCCTACTACCAAAACTGCTTGAGGGTGTGGCCCCCTGATCCAAAAGTTCTGGTAGAGGGTGCAAGTTAAGCCTTTTTCATGAGGTTTGGTTTCAGTCTGTTCCAGATCAATGGGTTCTGAATATAGTTTCTCATGGATATCGAATAGGATTCAGAACAAGGCCTCCCAGAGGAAGGTTTTTTTCTGTCCAATGTTCCATGTAATCCTGTAAAAGCTTTTTTTACTGTCTGTCTCAGATCTGGAAGCTAAGGGAGTTATTGTTCCAGTTCCTTTGCAGGGACAGAGGATGGAATCTTATTCAAATCTCTTCTGGATCTGAAATCTCTTAACAAGTTCGTAAGGATTCCATCTTTCAAAATGGAAACTATTCAGACTATTCTACCTTTTGTTTAGCAAGGTCAGTTTATGTCCACGATAGATTTAAAAGATGCTTGCCTTCATGTTCTAATTTACAGAGAACATTTCCAATTTCTGAGGTTTGCCTTTCTGGACATGCATTTTCAGTTTGTTGCTTTACCATTTGGTCTGGCTACAATTTCAAGAATATTCACAAAGGTTCTGGATGCCCTTTCGTCTGTAATCAGAACTCACGGTATTGCTGTGTTTCCATACCTGGACTACATCTTGGTTTAAGCTCCATCTTTTCCTTTAGCAGAATATCACACCAACTGACTCTTGTTGTTTCTTCAACAATATGGTTGGAGGATCAAATTTCCAAAAAGTTATTTGATTCCTCTAACAAAGGTAACTTTTTTGGGTATTAGAAAAAGACTCATGGAGACTGAATCTATTCGAACAGAGCAGAGAAGGTTAAGATTGGTGTCAGTCTGTCTGAACCTTAAGCCTCTTTTCTTTCCCCTCGGTTGCTCTTTGTATGGAAGTACTAGGTCTGATGACTGAAGCTTCAGATGCAATTCCATTTGCTCGTTTTCACATTAGACCTCTTCAGCTTTGTATGCTTCATCAGTGGTGCACAGACTATACTCAGCTGTCTCAAAAGATATTTTTGGATTTCAATACAAGTCAGTCTCTTACTCAGTGCCTGGATCATCATTTTGATATTCAGTGGGCTTCTTTTGCTTCTCCTACCTGGACTATGGTCACTACAGATGGAAGTCTCTTAGGTTGGGGAGCTGTCTGGGGGTCCTTAAGAGCTAAGTGAGTTTGGGATCCTTGGTAGGCGAGGTTACCTATAAATGTTATAGAACTTCAAGCTTGGCCTCTGTTGAAAAGAAAATCTCATCTCCGTTTTCAGACAGACAGTCACAGCAGTGGCTTATGTCAACCATCGGGGGAACTCACAGTTCCCTTGCCATGAGAGAAAGGTGTCTCGAATTCTCTCATGAGCAGAAATAAATTTTTGTCTAGTTTTTGTGATTCATATTCAAGGGGTGAACAACTGGAAAGCTGATTTTCTCCATCATCAATCTCTACATCCACCGGAGTGGTCTTTTCACCAAGATGTGTTCAATCAGATTGTGGATCTTTAGGGTCTCCCAGAGATAGATCTGATGGCCTCTCATTTGGATAGACTTCCCAGGTTCTTTGCGTGGTCCAGGGATCCTCAAGCAGAGTTAGTGGATGCCCTAATAGATCCTTGGTCATTTCTGCTTGCTTACCTGTTTCCTTCTTAAGGTACTTCTACACAGAGGGATTTCCAAGATAAGTCTAGAGAAGTCTTCAGTAGTCCTGATTGCCTCAGTTCAACTACCATTTTAATGTTTTTGCTTCTTCTGAAGCAGGCTTTGTGAGGCAGTTGTCGCTTTGATTTTTTTGCCTTTTTGATTTATTTTAAGTGCATTAAAAAAAAATTGAGGTTGTGGATTTAATTTCTCAGTGAAAAAGTTTTTTTAAAATCCCTTTAATCCCTGGATTCTCACCACCTGTATGAAAGAAAACATAATTTAAAATAAACTAATAAATTAATTTATTTTATGGAATTATGAATTACCTATTTATTTTAGCACATCTTTTTTTCCCTGCTCCTTTTATGGCTCTTATTCCTTTTTCTTACCTCACTTAATGGATTGTGGACTCTCACCACCATTAAAGAAATTAATTTATCAGGTAATCATAAATTATGTTTTGGTGTTTGTTTGTTTTTCATTTATAAGCATTGAAAGATCTAACAAAGTACAGATGTTTTTGTCTTAGACTTTATACTGGAATCAGTTTAAGTGGATATTTTCCCTTAACCCATCAGATCAGTGTCTAATTTGTGTTTTATCTCCTTTTTTTTTTTTTCTTGTTCTCTCCACAGGGATGACGATACGTAATGGAGGAAATGTACTAGTGCCATGTTATCCATCCGGTGTAATCTACGATCTCTTAGAGTGTTTGTATCAGTATATTGATTCTGCAGGCCTGTCCAACGTGCCCTTCTATTTCATCTCCCCCGTTGCCAATAGCTCACTCGAGTTTTCACAGATCTTTGCAGAGTGGTAGGTCTAATTCTTAGTTTTGAGATACGGACTTAAGCTTGTTGTTGCTGCATAATCTGGAAGCTTTGAAAACCTGTGCAGTTTAATGCTATTGAGAACCGGCACAGTTAAATTTAAACCAAATTATTAATTCTGTTCAAGCCATTTGCCTAGAATAGTGTTATTAACCCCATATGCCCAGAACACACAGGTTAACACCCCTTATGTCAGTAATGCACAGAACCATAACCCTCTTTAATGATACAATGAATATCATTTTTATTAACCCGTCTACCTATGGGGCAGAATGCTCATCTACCAGACAAGTCACGTGCAGATCTGTCACTGCTTTGAGACACGAAGCGGACTTCAGGAAGCCATGGCTCATAGTATTATACTTCTGCTATCTCACTTTTCAGAATATTCTACAAGCAACCTTGTCTGGCTCTTAAAAATTGTATTGCCTGATTTTAAAGGGACATTCAAGCCAAAGTTGGAATCCACATGGAAACAATTTAGATTTGAACAGAAGCAATTTTGTAATATACATGTATTTAGCAAAAATGCTTCTAATAAAAGCTATAGCCGTTTCAAAAGTGTATTTAAGTATGCCCCGTGCACCAGCATTTTAAACCTAGCACTTGTTTAGAGAGCCTAAGGTGCTTGTACCATCTGTTAATTGTTGACATGATACAAGCTCCCACTAGCACTCTGAGCAGCTGCAATATTTTCAATGCTGGTGCACTGTGAATATCTAACTATGCTTCATATGCACGTGCAGAGAAAAATGGTAACACTAAAACAGTGATAACTTTTACTAGAAGCATTTTTGCCAATACAAGTATATTGTAAATATGTTTCTATTCAAAGATGCAATAAATCTATGTGCATTTAGATTTTACCCGAAATGTCCCTTTAAGTTTACAAAATGGCTCAAAGATTATTGAACTTATTTTTTAGAGTTCACAACCCTCTTCTTTCACTCCGTATCGCAGTTTCATGTTGTCTAATCAGGAGGGTAGACCTCTGTACAGGACGAGGCAAGGCATGCAAGGACGTGCTTGTCGTGCAGCATACGTTATGATTTGTAGCTTGTACAAAACTGCTGTGTTTTGAAGCTTGCGGTTTTAAATGGTTGAACAAAACATTGGGGTGGTTACCAAGTAAACTGTTCAAATGAGTTAAAAATTAATATATGTTTTGGTTGTCTATGATAGAGAGAGAAACAGATAGAAAGAGATAGAAAGAGAAATATATAGAGAGAGTGAGAGAGAGTTATAATGTTTCAGTATTAAGACCGCATTTGTGCAGGGGCTGATCCACTGCCGTTTGAAATGATGTGTTAAAAAATAAAACAAGAGGCAAAATTAAATGTTTTGTTACTTTGATGGTGTTGGAGAGAGATGAGGAAAAGGAGAATAAGTGAAGTGAAGGAAAAATGGGGAAAGGACACAGATTGCCACTAATTAAACAGGAAAAAAATTATAAGATGGGGAAAAATATAGACAGTGAGGAAGATGAGTTTACAGAAAACCAAAATGTTTGTGTAATGTGTGTAGTTTACCACCAGATGGCAGCTGAGGACCATTAAATAAAATTGTAATTTGCGGCTTACTATCCCCACAGGCTGTGTCAGAACAAGCAGACAAAGGTGTATCTTCCGGAGCCTCCTTTTCCTCATTCTGAGGTGAGACATCAACTATTTGATCTCCTTACAAGGTCATAGAATTGAAGGTCTGGATTTACTGTGTGAGCTGCAGACAAGAATTCATTAAGGATTGCAACATCCCACAGTGCAGAATGCCAAATACAGACCAATATGAAAGTGCAAGATATAGCACGTGTGACACTGCACTGTCTCTTCATTACATCTCAATGTTACAGCGATTAAGTGCTAGTATGTATCTGATTTATCACATCCGCTGTTAACTCCTCGGCTGCCATAGAACTGCAGCACATTGTATAGCAGATCTTGGTTGCCAAGGGGTTAAAAAAATCCCATGCTGATAAATTATACCCATTGTACGAACAGTAAATATAGTAGAGCAGTACATTGAGCAGGCTTCGTCGTTTTGCTTTACAAGTAATGTATCCCTTAGGTAGGGTAAGGATTGTGTGATCAGTGCAATTATATCTGCCACTAACTGGTTACAGTAAAGCAGAAACAATACACATACTTACATGGCTTATCAAGGGGTATGTCCCTGGACTGTAGAGCCTTTTATACATGTACTTTGTGTGCAGATATACTGTATACTATTGATATAGCGCAAATTCATTTTACATTCTTCTAGAAATACATTAAATTAACATGCTCACCTCTCAAATGGTAAGGGGTGATCAGCTTAATTTAGGGGTAACAGAGGAATGATACATCAGTAACAAGTCTTACACGCCCCCACCAGACTCTCTTTAACTCTTATCTATGAGATTATATAAGGGGGTGCTGTGCTATGCACCTCTAAACACACCTGTAGCATCCTGTAGCGCTGCAAAGCGGCCCTTATATTAGGTGTGCTGTGTCTTTCAACTTTTTCAGCAACATTGTTCGCCCCTCAATTAGCCCCCCAAATATTAAAAGACCAGTAGATTTGCATAAACAAATGCATGATAGACAATGCAATAGCCCTTAGTCTGAATTTCAAATGAGAAGTAGAGCCAATTACAAATGCATATATCTGCTCTATCTGACTCATGAAAGTTTAATTTTGACTTGAGTGTCCCTTTTAAGTTCCAGAACAGTCACTGATGCACACACTGTTCCCACCTATCAGCCCAGTTATTTTCTTACACTTGCAGAGAACTCCAGGTGCCCTGCCACACTCCAGTCATTCTTTCATCCTTATACGTACACATAAAGCACACATGCATGTCCACAGTTGTTCTTCCCACCCTTACTTGCACCCCAGACACTCTTGTACTCTTACATTTGCTCACTAAGCACACACCCAGAGGTCCTCTTCCCTTACACGCACACACCCAGAGGTCCCCTTCCCTTACACGCACACACCCAGAGGTCCCCTTCCCTTACGCTCACACAGCCAGAGGTCCTCTTCCCTTACGCGCACACACCCAGAGGTCCTCTTCCCTTACACGCACACACCCAGAGGTCCCCTTCCCTTACACGCACACACCCAGAGGTCCCCTTCCCTTACGCTCACACACCCAGAGGTCCTCTTCCCTTACACGCACACACCCAGAGGTCCCCTTCCCTTACGCTCACACAGCCAGAGGTCCTCTTCCCTTACGCGCACACACCCAGTGGTCCCCTTCCCTTACGGACACACACCCGGAGGTCCCCTTCCCTTACGGACACACATCCGGGGGTTCCCTTCCCTTACAGGGACACATCCGGGGGTTCCCTTCCCTTACGGGGACACATCTGGAGGTCTCCTTCCTTTGCGCACCCCCCTGCAGAGCTCTCCATTTCTTACGTACACAACCCCATTAGGTGCTCTCCCTTTCTGGTGCACACTCTCCAACCCTTATGCACCCCAACCATTCTGACACTCTCTTTTGTACATCCCTACTTACTCTTCCATACTTGTACACACCCTCAGGTAATCTCCCATCCTTATGCACAACTATATCCCTAGGCATTCCCCCACACTTATGCACATGTCCTGTGTACCATTCCACACACCCCCAATTATTCTCCCCCTCCTATGCACAAATGCACTCTCTCACCATTACACACACATTGTGCTCTTCCAGTAAGTGTCCTATTTTAAAACACACATTTGTATGTGTTTTGTGTGTGTGTATAAAGAAATCAAACAGTACACACATGATAGACAGCCCTTAGTTAGATGCCTATAGTTACATTTAAAGCATAAAATGAAGAGTTGGTTACAGCAATTGGCCCAATAATGATAGACCCAGGCCTCTTCATACCTTGTTCCCTAGCTTTCAGTGAAACATACTGAACTAGAAACAAGGGTTTCACAGCTCTTCATACCTCTTCATATACAGGGAGTGCAGAATTATTAGGCAAGTTGTATTTTTGAGGATTAATTTTATTATTGAACAACAACCATGTTCTCAATGAACCCAAAAAACTCATTAATATCAAAGCTGAATAGTTTTGGAAGTAGTTTTTAGTTTGTTTTTAGTTTTAGCTATTTTAGGGGGATATCTGTGTGTGCAGGTGACTATTACTGTGCATAATTATTAGGCAACTTAACAAAAAACAAATATATACCCATTTCAATTATTTATTTTTACCAGTGAAACCAATATAACATCTCAACATTCACAAATATACATTTCTGACATTCAAAAACAAAACAAAAACAAATCAGTGACCAATATAGCCACCTTTCTTTGCAAGGACACTCAAAAGCCTGCCATCCATGGATTCTGTCAGTGTTTTGATCTGTTCACCATCAACATTGCGTGCAGCAGCAACCACAGCCTCCCAGACGCTGTTCAGAGAGGTGTACTGTTTTCCCTCCTTGTAAATCTCACATTTGATGATGGACCACAGGTTCTCATTGGGGTTCAGATCAGGTGAACAAGGAGGCCATGTCATTAGATTTTCTTCTTTTATACCCTTTCTTGCCAGCCACGCTGTGGAGTACTTGGACGCGTGTGATGGAGCATTGTCCTGCATGAAAATCATGTTTTTCTTGAAGGATGCAGACTTCTTCCTGTACCACTGCTTGAAGAAGGTGTCTTCCAGAAACTGGCAGTAGGACTGGGAGTTGAGCTTGACTCCATCCTCAACCCGAAAAGGCCCCACAAGCTCATCTTTGATGATACCAGCCCAAACCAGTACTCCACCTCCACCTTGCTGGCGTCTGAGTCGGACTGGAGCTCTCTGCCCTTTACCAATCCTGCCACGGGCCCATCCATCTGGCCCATCAAGACTCACTCTCATTTCATCAGTCCATAAAACCTTAGAAAAATCAGTCTTGAGATATTTCTTGGCCCAGTCTTGACATTTCAGCTTGTGTGTCTTGTTCAGTGGTGGTCGTCTTTCAGCCTTTCTTACCTTGGCCATGTCTCTGAGTATTTCACACCTTGTGCTTTTGGGCACTCCAGTGATGTTGCAGCTCTGAAATATGGCCAAACTGGTGGCAAGTGGCATCTTGGCAGCTGCACGCTTGACTTTTCTCAGTTCATGGGCAGTTATTTTGTGCCTTGGTTTTTCCACACGCTTCTTGCGACCCTGTTGACTATTTTGAATGAAACGCTTGATTGTTCGATGATCACGCTTCAGAAGCTTTGCAATTTTAAGAGTGCTGCATCCCTCTGCAAGATATCTCACTATTTTTGACTTTTCTGAGCCTGTCAAGTCCTTCTTTTGACCCATTTTGCCAAAGGAAAGGAAGTTGCCTAATAATTATGCACACCTGATATAGGGTGTTGATGTCATTAGACCACACCCCTTCTCATTACATAGATGCACATCACCTAAAATGCTTAATTGGTAGTAGGCTTTCGAGCCTATACAGCTTGGAGTAAGACAACATGCATAAAGAGGATGATGTGGTCAAAATACTCATTTGCCTAATAATTCTGCACTCCCTGTATATATATGTGTGTGTGTGTGTTTATATTGCCAAAAAGCATATGTTAAAGTGTTTTAAATGTTTTTTTTTAATCAAACATTTAAAAGTATAATCAACAAATGCGTAAAAAACAGACAATGTATAAGCAATTACTTTTGTTCTATTTTCCTTCCCACTGCATCATGTGACAGCCATCAGCCAATCACAAAAATGCATATACATATATACTGTGAATTGTTGCACATGCTCAGTCAGAGCTGGCGCCTCAGAAAAAGACTGTATATTTAGATAATGGAAAGTTTAAAATTGTGTGCTCTTTATGAATCATGTAAGTTTAATTTTGACATTTACGGTTCCTTTAAATTGTGACCTCTTGTCACAAACAGTGACATCACCTATCAAGAACCCTGTTCCTTCTTAGCTGATGAGAGTCCATAGCTTCGTGACATGTGGGATATATTCCAGCCTATCAGGAGGAGGTCAAGAACCCTGACTGAACTCTAGGCCTTCTCACTTTCTCTCCAGTTGTTCTTGGGTTCTAAAGAGAGAGGTTGAAGATTTCAGCGGTGCCTTACTATCAAGAGTTTATTAATTTTTTCATATGATTTGTGGACCTGACTTGGGACCCAGTACCCCTAGGCAACTTAAATCCAAGAAGAATTAAGAAAATCAAGTAAGGATTGCCTCTGTTATGTGCTTTACATTACTCTAGGGTAATCTAACATCCATAACTGCCCTACACGTTGTGGGGGCCTCATCCCTTAACTTCCACCTGAGGGGTTAGAGGTGTATCCACAATATCTTCTGCAGTATATTTTCTTGCACTGGATGGTCTCTCTACTAGATCAGCATCCTATGAAGGAGAAAGGACTCAGCATGCTGTTAAGACACAGTTGAGGGGTGCTTTAGTCCAGGTAAGTGACTTAGGCACTACACAGCCCAGAAGCTGTCCAATAGTACTCTCCTTACAGGTAGTACATAGTTGGGGGTCACAGCCTTACACCTGAGAATCTTTACCTATGTGTTTAACATAGAAATTTGGGGTAATGATGCACAGGATAGTTTTTATCTGGCATCCTTAGGACTCCTTATGGGCTCAATTTACAATTTTTACCTCAAAGCCCTTATTTTTGCATTCTTCTAAAAAAAATGGGTACTGTCTCTTTAAGAGAGCCAGTAACTGGCTTGTTCAGTTATCAGATCTAAAAAAATGACCGTGCAGCAGGGCAGGGTGACACAGGCCTTAGGAGAGGTGTTTTTCTTCTTAAACGGGGAGAGTCCACAGCTGCATTCATTACCTTTGGGGAAATACAGAACCTGGCCACCAGAAGCGAAGCTACTATCTGTCACACTTAAAGGGCCGTGTTCCTGTTCCACGGTGTAGATTCCGGTAAGATCGTTTCATTTTACTTTCAATATGAGAATGTAATGTTAGAGAAGAAAGGGTCTCAGTGGGACTCCTTTTATCTTTATGTAATTTGGTGCATTTAAATCTTCCAGGTGGATACTGTCCGTGTTCCGTTAACCAGGGCTCGTCAGATGTAGGATCGTCTGGATCAGATCAGCCCTCTGAGGTAGCGGTTTCCTCTGAGGCTTCATCAGTTGTCATCAGTTTCATCAGGGTCATCAGTTGCCCTGGCGGAGGTAAGTCTTGCCTTTTGTTATAGACTGGTGCGCCTTAGTGTCCTGCTGAGGCATATTTTGGCAGTGCTGGAGGATCCCAGCTCTAATAGGTTGATGGATCTTTGGTCTTCCGTTCGAGACAGCAAGCAGGGTTAGACGAAGGGGGGTGAAGTCAATCTCCTTGTCGGCCCCATTTTTTCCCTTTTTTGAGGTATCTTATTTCGGTTCTGAGCTTTGGAAGAATTGGGTCTCTGACCGGCGGGTCCTGTTAGTGTGTCCATTCTTCTTGGGCGTTCGCCTGTGGGTGCTGCCCTCATTTACTTTGATTCATTTAGGATGTATTTTATTTCCTTGTAATAAAGCTCATGTCTGTTATAATCTTTCCTTTTGGAAAACATTTTTTTCTCTGGGATTTGATACTAGCGATTTTGTGGTCGCTTTGGCACTTCCACAAGTTAAATAAATAGTGTTAGGACATTGTTATGTCTATCGTTTATTTTGTCTTTCCGTACTAGGTCTTTGACTTTTCTGTGGCATTGGACAAGTTCTAGGGTGCCCTATGTATCAGGCTGGTCCTGGTCAGGTATTAGTTTTTCTGTTCCTTGAGATCCGTATCTACCATGTGGTGCCCGTTGTAACCGGCTCGGTGCTGAGTGGCTTACTCTGGGAAGAGTTTGCTTTCTTGGTTTTGTATGTTATAGGAGGCCTTTCTTTCCTAGACGTCAGGCTGGTTCCTTGTTTATTCCTTTGGGTTAGACATCAGAGGGGATTGTGCTCAGTCCTCAATGTCCTATTCCTGATGGCCGGCGGGGTTACCGAGCTCGGATCCTGCTAATGCTTACTTTGGGGGTTCCTGAGGTTCTTTGGCTCGGAAGCTAGCATTTCTCCTTCCCAACAGGGTGGCTCCTTAAAAATCTGTGGTACCAGGTTTAAGTGGCGATTACTCATTTCCTCCATTGGTATTTTTTCTTGGATTGTCCTTTTTGAATCCATTGGCAACGGTACCTCTTCCTTAAAGGGTCAAGGTTGTTTGTACCTCCTTTTTTCTCTTTCTTGGGGTTGGTTTTCTGGTCATCTGTTTCTGGAAGCTCTGGCCTTTTTTGGCCTTTTTCTTTCCCCCTACGGTATCTCGTCTGCTACCATAAATTTGGAGCTCTGGAGATTGTGTTGTATCTCTTTTTTCCTGCGGTTGCCCCTGCTTATGCGTTTTGGTTTGATCTGTCGCTTGCCAGGAGTTTGGGATGCTCGTTCATTGTACATTCCTCAAGCTGTAGGGGTTTCCCGGAGGATGATCCAGAGTGGGTCTTTGGAGACTATCTGCTCCAACTAGATTTCCTAGGTTTTGAGCTCTGTTCTCTTGTAAGTTTACCTTAGTTTTTAGACTTAGCGGTGTTGTCCCATGAGCCTTTAGCTCCGTCTCTGGGATACTTACGCAAGCATTCAGTGTCCAAGGTCCCTTGGATGTGGCTGTGATTGCATCACCTGTGGTGCAAGGTCTTCTCCCGATGGGGTAACCCGTTGGTTCCTCGGGTTATTAGGTTTGAAGCTGGTTCCGGGGGTCCAGTTTTCTTGTTTTGTTCTAAGCTCTGACTGGATATTTTGGGTTTACTGTGTCCAGATCCCTTAGGTTGGATCTGGACGGCCCAGTTTTTCCGGTTCCAGAACGTCCATGTCCCTTCCGGCGGATTTTTCTCTCTCTCTCTCTCTCTCTCTCTCTCTCTCTCTCTCTTTCTTAACGGAGAATTGGAAATTTCTACTGAGCCGGCTGTCTTAGCCGGATGATAATCGATATTGGCTTTTTACGGTCCGTATACAACATTACGCTCCATGCCTGTGGGCGGGTAAGCTGTTATGTTGGTGTTTCCCCTCCCTTTGGAGAGGATTGTGCATACCACAGTATCCACCTGGTGCCCCGGAGGAATTTTCTTCCTCTGTTCTGTGGGGTCTTCCCTGCCTCGTTTGCAGGATATCAGCTGGATTTCTGGTGTCATGCCATTTCTATTTTCAGTATAGGGTCTCCTTTTTGGAAGTGTCCCTTCCTTCTCTTTGGGAAGGGAGCTGGGTCTGGACCCGAACTTGTCCTTGGGGGGTCTGGATCCCATCCTTTTCCTTCCTGAGGGTCTGGGTGGTTCGGGGAATTTTTAATCCCTTGTCCTTTTGGACATTGCCAATCACTTGGTGCTGGGTCCATTTGCCGACTGCTCTGTTGAGCCTTGACCACATATCAATAGGTTTTGTGAGCCTTCCTTGGATGGGAGGCTTCACAGTGTTTCCTTACCTCAGCAGGTAGCTTTCCTCTGCTGGTTTTTGGGTTCTGTCCTTCCCTTTTTTTTTTTTTTCTGGGAAGGGTTTGTTCTGCACTTCTTTGAAAATTTACCTCTGTGAGAGTCTTAGTGCAGTTTACTAGCCTTTGATTAGCTTATGTTGGCGGATTGCGTCCGCTTAGTCCTTTTGAAGGAAGCCTGTGGCTTTCTCTGGAGCATAATAAGATGTTATGGTGCTGTTTTTTGGACTCCATGCAAATAGGGATCTGGGATTTTTTCTCCCTTCACTTTGCTTGGTCGGAAGGGTGCGTTCTCTTGTTGCAACCTTGGTTTGCGCTCTTGGAGCTATACTTGGGGTTCTTTTTTGCCCTAGTTGTTTGTCTGGTGGTCCTTTTGAACTCTGTTATATGAGTTTAAGTGTGGGCTTGGAGCCTGCGGGACTTGTCTCCTCAGAGGCCTTTGTGCTCGGTTGAGTCTAGTGATCTGAGCGGTCGTTAGCAAGCGCCTTGCTGGTTTGAACTGATGGGCTGTGACTTGGTCCTTTCCATTTTTGTTCCTTCTGCTTCTGGTGAAGCAGTTTTTTTGTCTGGTATATATTTGGGTATTCAGGCTGTGGTGCCCTCAGAATGGGCCGCCTCTTGTTCCTGCCCGTTTTTCATTGTGTCCTCTATAGCTTGGGTATTGTTTTCCCAAAAGTAATGAATGAAGCTGTGGACTCTCCCCATTTAAGAAGAAAAATTTAAATTATGCTTACCTGATAATTTCTATTAATTTTTTTGGCACCTTTTTCACCCTGTTATTTTTCCTACTGTTCCTTGTTCCCTCGGCAGAATGACTGGGGGATGAGGGAAGTGGGGGAGGTATTTGAGCCTTTGGCTGGGGTTTCTTTGCCTCCTCCTGGTGGCCAGGTTCTTTATTTGCCAAAAGTAATGAATGCAGCTGTGGACTCTACCCGTCAGAAGAATTTTAATTTTTTTTATCAGGTAAGCATAATTTAAGTTTTTTTACAATTTTAAATTTTGACAGTTCTTTCAAATTGCACAGGCCTGTGTGCCTACATATTGTTATGGCAATAAGCTCTGCCCCATCTCCTTGATAACCTTTTCCCCTCTCTTTTTCAGCTGTTGCAAATCTAATCTGGTGGATTATGAAGCTATGGACTCTCAGCAGCTAGGAAGGAAAACAGAATTTATACTTACAGATACATTTATTTCCTTAGGGCTGATGAGAGTTCATAGCCTCCACCCTATTTTTGTATATGGGTCACCGTTCTCATTTGCACCTTGTCAACCCTGCTTTCTGTCTTTCCTACATTTTTTTTTCTGTCTCCTCTGCTTGGCAAAACGTAAACTGTAGAGCGAGAGGAAGTTGGAGGTACTAAAGCTTTGTCAGGGTTCTTAACCTCATCCTGATAGGCTGGAATATATCCCACATGTTATGAAGCTATGGACTCTCATTACCCCAAAGGACTTGATTTGAGGTAAGGGAGCAGTCTGCAGAGGCTTAGATACAAGGTAATCACAGGGGTAAAAAGTATATTAAAGGGACATTCTAGTCGAAAAGAAGCTTTCATGATTCAGATAGGGCATGTAATTTTAAACAACTTTCCAATGAACTTTTATCATCAATTTTGCTTTGTTCTTTTGGTATTCTTAGTTGAAAGCTAAACCTAGGTAGACTCGTATGCTAATTTCTTAGCCCTTGAAGACCGCCTCTTATCTGAATTCATTTTGACAGTTTGTCACAACTAGAGGGCATTAGTTCATGTGTGCTATATAGATAACGTGCTCCACGCCCATGGAGTTACCTAGGAGTCAGCACTGATTGGCTAAAATGCAAGTCTGTCAAAAGAACTGAAATAAGGGGCAGTCTGCAGAGGCTTAGATAAAAGGTAATCACAGAGGTAAAAAGTATATTAATATAACTGTGTCGGTTATGCAAAACTGGGGAATGGGTAATAAAAGGCTTTAGCTATCTTTGTAAACAATAAAAATTCTGGTGTAGACTGTCCCTTTAACATAACTGTGTTGGTTATGCAAACTGTGGAATTTCCAATAAATGGATTATCTATCTTTTTAACCCCTTAATGTTACATTGCTGGTCTTTGAATGGGGATAACATTTTTGATAGCGTGGTCTCGCCACCAGCGGCTAGACCGCACTATTCCAGGATGACTGCAGCCGGAAGGGAGGTCATAATAGCATGGTCCTGCTGTTTGCAGCAACACCCGCACTACTTTGACCAACGACCAGCGATCGTTAATGGGTTAAAAAATAACAATTCTGGAGTAGACTGTCCCTTTTAAGGTGAGATCTTACCAGTGATTTATATAACAACATAATTGTGCTTTCCTCCCTGTTTCAATACGTGCTAGTATCTTATTAGCCTTAGAAGGCACTGTCGAGGAATATAAAGCCCAAACATGTTCTTTCATGATTCAGACAGAGCATAGCAGTTAGTTTAAAAAAAGTTTCCATGTTACTTCTATTATCAAATTTGCTTTGTTCCCATAATATTTTGTGTTGAAGAGATATCTAGGTAATAGGGCTGGGCGATTGCGATTTTAATCGCGATTTTCTTATAAATGACTAACGCCTTCATTTTTCAATAAAAAAAAATATTTAAAACTACCGAATCTTAATGTACATGTTCCTCAATGTCCAATGCACTCTTGGAGCATAAAAATACAAACCACAAAATAGTTAAAATAAAATTAGCTGCCTGTGCTGTGGTTACATAGTAGCCACTAGCCAATTCTTAGGTCTTCTGACACACCATTGTCCTGTCTTCTTGGGCATTCATTCTAACTGTGGTATGATTAACATATGAAGCAGTGTAAGCATGGAGAAACCTGAATAGTGCTGACTTTACAGCAGTATGATTTGTGTATAATATAAGTGCAGTAAAGGTAGCAGTAGTACAGAACAGAACACTAAGAACAGTTATAGTTAGAGGTGAACTCAACACATACAAAGCTAACTGAAATGAAATTAGCTGACCAGTTCTTACCACATTGTAATGTTGTCTTGCAGTGATTAAAGTGAATGTAAACTCAGCCTTCGTTCTAAACAGCAGTCTATCAAATATAAAAAAAAAAACCTGACTTTCATTCATCAAATTTAAATTTTCTTAATGTATACCTTTTATTTTCATAAATTTTATATCAATTTGCGGCTAAACCGTCCTCCGCCCGGCATTCGCGCTCTGTTGCTCATCTTTTTGATTCATTTCTTAATAGCCAATAACGGCTCTAACCACGGGGGGACCCACCCTCTTCTCATTACGTAATATGTCATTATTGCGCATGCGTTCGTCTTTGGTGCCGAGCTAATCTACTGTAAGCTCGTGCACATTTCGCGCATGCGCAATACTAATAAACACGGCTAGCGTTACATTCTTATACGGATTCCTTTCATTTCCTATACAGCGTAAACAAGAGTAACGCATGCGCAATGTAAAATAGACACGGGAGCGCGCAGTGCCTATACGTAAACAGCGGGTGGGACCGCTGTTTACGTAATATGGATGAAAAGTAGGAAGCAGTGAGTGGGAGGAGCGGGTAAGCGAATGAGCGATATGCAATATTTAAAATAAAAAATAAAATACACATTTTATTAGAAATTTATTGCGGCGGTATGCTTAATCTCAGTAATGTCTACAAAACTAGATTACACAAAACGGGAAAAATTGACATTCACTTTAATTGCGGTTTTAAATCTCATATGCGATTAATCGTGCAGCCCTACTAGGTAGTCAACTGGAGCACTACATGGCAGGAAATAGTGGTACCAACTTGTGCTCTTGCAAGTGAATAACATTCTTGTGAAAGTACTGCCATATAGTGCTCTAGGAATGGTCCGGCTCCTGAGCTTACCTCCCTGCTTTTCCACAAAGGATACCAAGAGAATGAAGAAAATTGATATTACAAGTAAATTAGAAAGTTGTTTAAAACTGCATGCTGTATCTAAATCATGGAAGAAAACATTTTGGTTTCATATACTTTTAATCCATTTCCTCTTCTGTCCCATTTAAATGATAGGTAGCCTGCATTTTTTTACTTCCAATATGTAGAACCTCACATTTAGCAGAATGAAATCTCATTTGCCATTTACCAGCCCATTCTTCTAATTTTTGTAAATCTCTTTGCTAAGCAATTACACCATACTCTAGCCCCTAATCACCTTACACAACTTTGTATTATCTGCAGATATAGAGATGTTAATGTTTAATTCTTCCTCCTAAGTCATTTATAAAAATAATAAAAACAGGGCCCGGTACTGATCTTTGGGGGGACCCCACTAATTACTTTTGTCCAATCGGTGTATGATCCATTTACTACTACATATGTGTGTGTGTATAATAGTATGTCAATTCCCACGTTAGATTCTTCTATAATTTAGAGTTTAAAGCAAGAGTGCAAAAAAAAAAAAAGCTTTATATGTAGAATGTAACAACAATCACAGGGTTGCAGTATACTCCAGTTCCTTCCTCCAGAGAGATCCATCTTCTGACAAACTCCATCAACATGAAAAGTGCCACAAGATCACCCATGTATTTTTTTTTTTCTCTTTCAGTTAATACAAACAAACAAACTGAAACATTATCCCAGCATACATGGTAATTTCAGCAATGACTTCAAACAGCCGTGCGTGGTGTTCACGGGACATCCCACCCTACGATTTGGGGATGTGGTTCACTTTATGGATTTGTGGGGGAAGTCCAGCCTGAACACAGTCATATTTACTGGTATGTTGCGCACTGTAATAAATAATTCGCATCTAGTCCCTGCTGTGTGCGAAAAGGTTAGTGCTTGTGTGCTCCATGGAAACTGATATATAGATCCTATTTTATATGTTTATTTTATTACTGTTTTGTTCAGCACTAAAACGATAGTAAAATGCTTATTTTTTGAGCAAAGTACGAAAAAATTAAAAACCTAGCTTTCTTATGCAAATATGAAACCAACACTAATTGGCTGCGTCAGGCTGGCAGTTTTACTAGTTTACCTTTCTAATAAATATTAAAATAGTAATTTTTCACTAGGTTAAAGGGACATGAAATCCAAATTAGTTTTTTCACTATTCAGATAGAGCATGCAATTTATTTCTATTACCCAATTTGTTTCATTCTCTTTGTATCCTTGTTGAAAATTAAACCTAGGTAGGCTTAGAAGCTGCTGATTGGTGGCAGCACAAATGTGCCTCCTCTCACTGGCGTTCAGCTAGCTCCCAGTAGTAGATTACTGTTCATTAAACCGCAGTTGGACCTTTGGGAGAACAGGAACAGGCATCATGGTGAAAATTGGAATTGTGTAGTTAAGGGGTTGAATAAACACATTTTATATTTGAACCAGAGTGCAGCCTTGTCATGGTTTATCATCCTCGGTGTATGTAAATGTTTCTCTCTTTTGTAAGTTGAATTATATTAGTTTGTGACTCCTTGCACCATTTATTCTTGATAATTACTTATAGCAGGGTGCACACACCTCTTTGAAATCGAGTCTACTTGAAAATGTTTGTTTAAAAAGGATAGACAATCCCTTTATTCCCATTCCTCAGTTCTGCCTAACCAACACTGTTATATTAGTACACTTTTTACCTCTATGATTACCTTGTATCTAAGCCTCTGCAGACTTCCCCCTTATCTCAGTTCTTTTGACAGACTTGCATTTTAGCCAATCAGTGCTGACGCATAAATAACTCCACTGGAGTAAGCACAGTGTTATCTATATGGCACACATGAACTAGTGCTGTCTAGCTGTGAAAAACTATCAAAATGAGATAAGAGGTGGCCTTCAAGGGCTTAGAAATTAGCATATGGGCCTACCTAGGTCTAGCTTACAACAAAGAATATTAAGAGAACAAAGCAAATTTGATGATAAAAGTGGTTTAAAATTGCATGACCTATCTGAATTATGGAAGTTTAATTTTGACTAGGTTGTCCCTTTAATTCTGACAACACCATGCTACTCTGGAGCGTTCTGATTAGTTACACATGGTGCAGGCACAATTGTGACGTGCCAAATTTATTCTGCATGTGGCATAATTCTGACGCTTCAACATTATAAACAGGGCGTTATTAATCAATGCAGAGGATCATTTATATCTGTCTGTTGCCGGTGACAGCGAACAAAGAAAATAAAAGGAACACACTATAAAAATATAGTTTTGTACACAGTTAATTTTATTTTTTATGTAGATCATTTTGCAGTGCTTGCTTGGTTTTATATACTAATCATATATAGATATAACTTTAATGTTATTTTAAGTACAGTTCAGGGTTTCTGCCCTAGGAATATGTCAACTGTATGTGTTTGCTCCTAAATTATCCAAAATTCTCAGATTTTTATTTTCCTATTTGATTTTTCTCTCTCCCCTGTGAAGAACCCGATTTCTCTTATCTGGATGCTCTGGCCCCATACCAGCCGCTGGCTATGAAATGTGTCTACTGTCCCATCGATACAAGGCTGAATTTCATTCAAGTGTCAAAGTTGCTAAAAGAAGTTCAGGTGAGATTTGTGTATATCACAATGAATCAAAACCACACACAGTATATGTCTATTATTGGTTCCACATACCTGAGCAGGTCAGTACCTAGAATCCATGTTTGCAGCTTAGCCACTGTGTACTGTGTAAAATGTCAGTAATGTCACCAGGTAAGGTGAAACTTCTGGGATTGTCTGATATCAGCATAGAGTTTGGTAGTGATTTTTCTCCTTAGTTGCCATGCTGTTTAAAGGCAAGCCGAAAGAGAAGCACTAAACCAGGAACAAACAACAGCTCAGTAGATTGTTTTATGGTGAGTTACCACCTAGGAGCAGCCTCTTTTAGCCCAATTGTGCTTTTCACAGAGGAAAACATTCCTGAAGTACATCAGTCTGATTTTGCCTAAAAAGGTTAGCCCACCCCCAAAATACCAGGCAATTCTCATCGGAAAAAGGCAACCCCATAAGTTCGTTTTGGCCTTCCATGGGATTCATCGATGAGGTGCAGCCGTATCCCTCTAAGTACATTGGGCAGGAAGTTCACATCTGGTTTCCCCCATCACCTTTAGGGAGACTTCCCCAGGGTTATTATGCTCCCAGGTGGTTACCTGCCAGAGTATTTGAGTGATTCTCTTTCTTTTATATCCTGTTTAAAGGAACAGTAAACACCTTGTAATGACAATATTTTTCTGCAGTCTTGTAATAAATTAACATACTAGTTAACATGGTAAAACCTTTGAGTTATTTTGAGGAGCCAATGCAGGCTTGTTACTGGAATAGATCAGTCTAACTACTGTCGTTATGTTGGCAAAATCTCTATTGTTTTGCAGTTCCTTGGCTTATGTCTGCTAATGCCATTTAGGGAAAGATATGTAGCTGTGTTAGGCTTGTAAAGGCTGCAGTATGTCCGTCCAATTCTCAGGAGTGGAAAACCTACAATTTTAAGGCTTAAATTACCGGAAATGGTGGCAAAATAAATCATGAAAGTATATGGCACAGATTATTTGCTACACATAATTAAACATTTTCAATTGCAAAGTATTTCACGCCCATTTAACACTAGTCACACTGACTAAAACAAGTGTATTATAAAAGCAGCCTTGAGTGATTATACATACTGGTCTTTTGGGGTTTAGCCGTAGTCCATGTCAGTCTCTTCAGTAGAGCAGTGGTGGCTTTTAAGCATTTGGGAACTTGTGTGGTATAATCCCCACTGTGCCTCCCAAGTAGTTTGTGCTGCCCTTCTTTTAAAAGCCTAAGTAGGTTTACTTGGTCTTTTTTGTTTCCACAGGTCCATGTGAGGGATGAAGCCTTTCAAACCTTGTGAGCTGCCCTGCTGCCGGGCAGACTGTTATGGAGGTAAGTGCTATTTTTATTTTTCTGATATGGAGGTTCAGAAACGTTTGGCACTTATGGGGTTAATTTTAGGATATTGATATTTTTGTGGCAGCTTTTGTGGGGCACTGTTAGATTAGGATGTCTGGCTCTGTTTAGGAGTGCTTATTAGCTCTCCTTGTTATGGCTCTTTATTAGTGTGATAAATAAGTTAGGAAGATTGTGTTTTGATGTAACGCACTTTCTTGGTTGTGGACGCTCACGATGGATGGAGTTTACTTGGTGCAAGTTTTTACGCGCTCTTCCTTAGGCGGAAGTGAGAGGTTGTCGGCTTCTGTTCCGGTGTTTGCGGAGAACGGGTGCTGGCAGCGTGGAGTCCGGATTGCTTATTGGCTTCGGTTTATCCTTCGATCTGTGGGAGGTCAGGTAAGAACTTCAGCAAGACTTGTTGAGGTGTAGAGGTGCGCAGCAAGGGTTCTTTTTTATTTTGTCATTTTAAGTGAACGTTTTCTCCTTAAAGTGATAGTAACATTTTTATTTTGCTGCTATTTCTTTTTTGTTTATTGGTATGCTAGAGATGCTACTTGCCCTTGCAAATGATGTAGAGTCTAACCCTGGTCCCCCAGCAAATTCCATTCCTAGCCTTCCAGCTAAAAAAGGCCTCTCCTTTGTGCACTGTAATATACGCAGCTTATTTCCAAAAATCGATGCACTGCAAGCTTGGTGTTTACAATACAAGCCAAAAATCATTGTTATCTCTGAATCATGGCTAACTTCAAAAATACCTGACTCTGCCATTGCAATACCTGGGTATTCATGCCATAGAATTGACAGAGCAAAGAGAGGAGGCGGCATTGTAATTTATGTTGACAACTCCACAAAGTTCACCCCCATACAAAAATCTAGCTCTCCTGCCACCTTTGATTTCCTTTCTGGCAAAATTGAGATCCCGTGCAGTAAATCAATCATTGTTGCAGGAATCTACCGCCCACCAAGCTCCCCTGTGCATTCCATTTCGGACATAGCACAGCTCCTTAGTGAATCCATAACTCAAAACCCAAAAAGTGAAATTTTGGTTTTTGGAGATTTTAACATCGATTGGCTGAATCCAAAAAATAACAGTTGTCGCTCGCTGTTTAAATCTTTGCAGCTAACGCAATTAATCTCCTCCCCAACTCGCATAAACATCAAAAGCCATAATCATACCCTGCTCGACTGGATTCTCTCCACTTCTCCCGACCGAATCCAGGAGGCAGGTGTTCTCCCTAACAATTTCAGTGACCACTGCTTAGTGTACTGCATGAGCAAAATAAAGGCAACTAAATCCTCTCCCAAGGTTAAAATCACCAGGTCCTTCAAAAAATTTAATCTTCAATCATTTCTAAATGACATCAAGAACCTCCCCTGGCACAGATTAAACCTAATCCCAGATCTAGACTCTGCAGTTGAATTCTTTCAGTCTGAACTCCTACAAGTTTGGAATTTACATGCACCGCTGCGTAAGGTGAGAGTAAAAGGAGCACACTTGAATTGGATCACAGCTGACCTCATTCAAATGTACCAATTTCGGGATTCATTGTGGTCAAAGTTCAAGCACACTGGCTCTATGAATGATCACTGTGTATATAGAAATTGGCGAAATATATGTACTAAACAAACAAAACTGGCTAAGGCGCAATATTTCTGTGAAAATCTGAACAATAATATATGTAACCCTAGAAAGTTTTGGAAACTCATAAATAACTTACAAAATCCACCAATCCACTCCCAACCCTCCACTGTCAATGTGGATAACCAAAACCTGCAACTCCCCTTAGAAGTAGCAAATGCCTTTAACAATTATTTTGTAGGATGCTCCACCACCCTGATTGACAAACTAATAAATGGCACGCATCCTGAAGCTACAAATGTGGATCAGGCCCCACTAAAACAGCAAAGACCCAATATAGAAAAGTTCAATTTTAGACCTGTACCCTTCAATGTCATTAAGAAACACCTCGATAATCTAAAAATGAAAAACCAGTCAGGACCTGATCAAATCCCAGCAATGCTGTTGAAGCTCAGTGCGCCGGCAATTGCTAAGCCTGTTGCAACCCTAATTAACGAATCCTTGGTGTCTGGATACATACCCAAACTCTGGAAAACTGCAAGAGTAGTGCCTATTCATAAAAGTGGGGAGTTAACCTTGGTTTCTAACTATCGTCCTATATCACTGCTCCCTGTATTGTCAAAAATCCTAGAAAAATGCGTCCATACGCAATTATGCGAGTATTATCAACTTTCTAACTATCTGACCCCTGATCAATCAGGTTTCAGACCAAATCACTCCACTACAACTGCCCTCCTAAAAGTTTGCAACGACATCCAAACTGCCATGGAACAAAATTCCCATCTTCGCATCAAAACAAAATCCAATTGCACGCTGACCGCAGTCCACTCTTTTAAATACTTAGGTATGTTGTTAGACCCCAATCTATCTTTTGGACTCCACATAGAAAAAATTGCCTCTAAACTTTATCCAAAACTAGGTGCCCTGTACAGAAACAAATCTTGCCTCAGCCCTACAGTAAAGGAAAAGATTGTACAGCAAATGCTGATGCCTATCTTGGATTATGGGGACATAGTATATGCACCTGCTCCGCAAACTCACCTTAATAAACTAAATACATTATATAACTCGTTCTGCCGCTTTGTGCTACAATGTAACTACAGGACCCACCATTGTGACATGCTAAAAGAACTAAACTGGCTGTCGCTGGAATCCAGACGCACCCTCCATCTTTCCTGCCTTGTCTTTAAGAGCCTTTCTGGGAAGCTCCCACCCTACCTGAGCAGAATGCTCTCCCCTGCTATTCCCACCTCCTATAACCTCCGATCCAATAACAGCACATTATTTAGCTTGCCTCAATACAAAAAAAAAGCAGCTCGATCCTCCTTTTCCTACAGAGCGCCACAATTATGGAATGACCTCCCTCACACTTTAAAAACTTCCCCAAGCCTAAAATCCTTTAAGAAATCCCTCTATACATATCTCAAAACAGAATGCACCTGTCATGGTTAATTAAATATTTCGTACCTGCTCTATGTTACATGTTTGCATATATTGTGTATTATTATTATTGTTTTTGTATTTTATTGTACCCTATTGTATCAATGCAATGTTTTGTGATCCCAGGACATACTTGAAAACGAGAGAAATCTCAATGTATCCTTCCTGGTAAAATATTTTATAAATAAATAAAATAAATAAATAAATGGATCAAGAGGACCTGCAAGCTGTTACTTGCACTAGATGCTAATGTGGAGCCACCTATCCCTTTTTGTTCCTCATGTATTGAGAGAACATTGCATTATAGGGATAGGCTTTTTGATCCAGAGCCTTCATTGTCTAAGGAGAATGTTGTTAAGGAGTCTCCTGTTCAAGCTATACCGCAGCTTTCTCCCCAATCATTCCAATCTTTATCCTCTTCTCATGCAGTGCCCTGCGGTTCGTCTCAGGTTGGTTTTTCTTTGCAGGATATGGCTACCCATATATCCTCGGCAGTATCTGAGGCTTTGTCCGCTTTTCCTGTGTTGCAGGGGAAGCACAAAAGGAAATTTAAGGTGTCTGACTCTGTTGCAGTTATGTCAAATTTTTCTTCCCATAGGTCTGAGGAGAAAGACACTTCTGTGGCGTCTGAGGGTGAAATTTCAGATTCTGACAGTGTAATTCCTTCCTCTGATTCTGAGGTTGTTTCCTTCAGGTTTAAAGGGACAGTCTAGACCAAAAAAAACTTTCATGATTCAGATAGAGCATGTAATTTTAAACAATTTTCCAATTTACTTTTATCACCAATTTTGCTTTGTTCTCTTGGTATTCTTAGTTGAAAGCTTAACCTAGGAGGTTCATATGCTAATTTCTCTTGTTAAGTGTGTTCAGTCCACGGGTCATCCATTACTTATGGGATAAATTCTCCTTCCCAACAGGAAGTTGCAAGAGGATCACCCAAGCAGAGCTGCTATATAGCTCCTCCCCTCACATGTCATATCCAGTCATTCTCTTGCAACCCTCAACAAAGAAGGAGGTCGCGGGAGGAGTTGGAGTTTTTACTTAATTATTCTTCAATCAAAAGTTTGTTATTTTAAATGGCACCGGAGTGTGCTGTTTTTCTATCTCAGGCAGTATTTGGAAGAAGAAACTGCCTGCGTTTTCTATGATCTTAGCAGGCGTAACTAAGATCCACTGGCTGTTCTCGACATTCTGAGGAGTGGGGTAACTTCAGAACATGGGAATAGCATGCGGGGTCCCCCGCAAATGAGGTATGCGCAGTACAATATTTTCTGGGAATGGAATTGACTAAGAAAACACTGCTGTTACCCGTATGATGTAAGCCTTAAATGCAGTAGTAGTGACTGGTATCAGGCTGATAAATGTATGCACAGTAGAGTTATTTTCTAGGGACTAGAATTTGACTGAGAAAATACTGTTATTACTGAAATAATGCTTAAGCCTTATCTGCAGTGGAAGCGACTGGTAGCAGGCTTAGTGATAACTTTGCATGACATTAAAAGAAGTTTGTTTTTAAAACGTTTACTGGCATGTTATTCGTTTTGTGAGGTACTTTGGTGATAAATCCTTTTGGGCATGAATTTTTTCAACATGGCTAACGTATATTTCTGCATAGAAACCGTTATATCAGGTCTCCCACTGTTGTAAATGAGTGGGGAGGGGGCTTTTTTTAGCGCCTTGTTGCGCAGTTAAAATTCTAGCACAGTCTTCCTGCTTCTTCCTCCTTGATCCAGGACGTCTCTAGAGAGCTCAGGGGTCTTCAAAATTCGTTTTTGAGGGAGGTAATCAGTCACAGCAGACCTGTGACAGTGTGTTTGACTGTGATAAAAACGTTAAATCTTAATTTGATATCCGTTTTTTTGGGTACGGAGGGGTCAATCATCCTTTTGCTAATGGGTGCAATCCTCTGCTAATTAATACATTTAAAGAATTGTTGACTATAACTGAATTAGTTCTTTGTTATTCAACTGTGTTTTTAAAAAAGCGCTGCAGCGTTTTTTATATTGCTTGTAAACTTATTGAAAATAATTTCCAAGCTTGCTAGCTTCATTGCTAGTCTGTTTAAACATGTCTGATACAGAGGAATCTGCTTGCTCATTATGTTTAAAAGCCGATGTGGAGCCCAATAGAAATATGTGTACCAATTGTATTGATATTACTTTGAATAAAAGTAAATCTGTACCGATAAAGAAATTATCACCAGACAACGAGGGGGAAGTTATGCCGTCAAGGCCCTTACAAATCACTTTACATGATATGGCTAATGTTATGAAAGAAGTATTATACAATATGCCCGAGTTAAGAGGCAAGCACAACAGCTCTGGGTTAAGGACAGAGCGCGCCGATGACACGAGAGCCATGTCTGATACTGCATCACAATTTGCAGAACATGAGGACGGAGAGCTTCATTCTGTGGGTGACGGTTCTGATTCGGGGAGACCGGATTCAGAAATTTCAAATTTTAAATTTAAGCTTGAGAACCTCCGCGTTTTGCTAGGGGAGGTGTTAGCGGCTCTGAATGATTGTGACACGGTGGCAATCCCAGAGAAATTATGTAGGCTGGATAAATACTATGCGGTACCGGTGTGTACTGACGTTTTCCCTATACCAAAGAGGCTTACAGAGATTATTAGCAAGGAGTGGGATAGACCCGGTGTGCCTTTTTCCCCTCCTCCGATATTTAGAAAAATGTTCCCTATAGACGCCACCACACGAGACTTATGGCAGACGGTCCCTAAGGTGGAGGGAGCAGTTTCTACTTTAACCAAGCGTACCACTATCCCGGTGGAGGATAGCTGTGCTTTCTCAGATCCAATGGATAAAAAATTAGAGGGTTACCTTAAGAAAATGTTTGTTCAACAAGGTTTTATATTACAGCCTCTTGCATGCATTGCGCCTGTCACTGCTGCAGCGGCTTTCTGGTTTGAGTCTCTGGAAGAGGCGATTCACACAGCACCATTGGATGAGTCTTTGAGGAAGCTTAGAACCCTTAAGCTGGCTAATGCGTTTGTTTCGGATGCCGTAGTGCATTTAACCAAACTTACGGCTAAGAATTCCAGATTCGCCATACAGGCGCGCAGAGCGCTATGGCTTAAATCCTGGTCAGCAGATTTAACTTCTAAGTCTAAACTACTGAACTTTCCTTTCAATGGGCAGACCTTATTCGGGCCCGGCTTGAAGAAAATTATTGCTGACATTACTGGAGGTAAGGGCCACACCCTTCCTCAGGACAGGGCCAAATCAAAGGCCAAACAGTCTAATTTTCGTGCCTTTCGTAATTTCAAGGCAGGAGCAGCATCAACTTCCTCCGCTCCAAAACAGGAAGGAACTACTGCTCGTTACAGACAGGGTTGGAAAGGCAACCAGTCATGGAACAAGGGCAAGCAGTCCAGAAAGCCTACTTCCGCCCCTAAGACAGCATGAAGACAGGGCCCCCTTTCCGGAGACAGATCTAGTGGGGGACAGACTTTCTCTCTTCGCCCAGGCTTGGGCAAGAGATGTACAGGATCCCTGGACGTTGGAGATTATATCTCAGGGATACCTTCTGGATTTCAAAACTTCTCCTCCACAAGGGAGGTTCCATCTGTCCAGGTTATCAACAAACCTAGTAAAGAAAGAGGCATTTCTACAATGTGTACAAGACCTTTTAGTGATGGGAGTGATCCACCCAGTTCCGCGAACGGAACAGGGGCAAGGGTTTTATTCGAATCTGTTTGTGGTTCCCAAAAAAGAGGGAACCTTCAGACCAATCTTAGACTTAAAGATCTTAAACAAATTCCTAAGGGTTCCATCGTTCAAGATGGAAACCATTCGGACCATCCTACCCATGATCCAAGAGGGTCAATATATGACCACAGTGGACTTAAAGGATGCCTACCTTCACATACTGATTCACAAAGATCATTATCGGTACCTAAGGTTTGCCTTTCTAGACAGGCATTACCAGTTTGTAGCTCTTCCCTTCGGGTTAGCTACGGCCCCGAGAATTTTTACAAAGGTTCTGGGCTCACTTCTGGCAGTACTAAAACCTCGAGGCATAGCGGTGGCTCCGTACCTAGACGACATTCTAATACAAGCGTCAAGTTTTCAAAATGCAAAGTCTCATACAGAGATAGTTCTAGCATTTCTGAGGTCGCATGGGTGGAAAGTGAACGTGGAAAAGAGTTCTCTGTTACCACTCACAAGGGTGCCTTTTCTAGGGACTCTTATAGATTCTGTAGAGATGAAGATTTACCTGACGGAGTCCAGGTTATCAAAGATTCTCAATGCTTGCCGTGTCATTCACTCCATTCCAAGCCCATCAGTAGCTCAGTGCATGGAAGTAATCGGCTTAATGGTCGCGGCAATGGACATAGTGCCATTTGCGCGCCTACATCTCAGACCGCTGCAACTATGCATGCTAAGTCAATGGAACGGGGATTACTCAGATCTGTCCCCTTTGCTAAATCTGGACCAGAAGACCAGAGATTCTCTTCTCTGGTGGTTATCACGGGTTCATCTGTCCAAAGGAATGACTTTTCGCAGACCAGATTGGACGATTGTAACAACAGATGCCAGCCTACTAGGCTGGGGAGCAGTCTGGAACTCCCTGAAGGCTCAGGGATCGTGGACTCAGGAGGAGAAACTCCTCCCGATAAACATTCTAGAATTAAGAGCAATATTCAATGCTCTTCTAGCTTGGCCTCAGTTAGCAACACTGAGGTTCATCAGATTTCAGTCGGACAACATCACGACTGTGGCTTACATCAATCATCAAGGGGGAACCAAGAGTTCCCTAGCGATGTTGGAAGTCTCGAAGATAATTCGCTGGGCAGAGTCTTACTCTTGCCACCTGTCAGCGATCTACATCCCAGGCGTGGAGAACTGGGAGGCGGATTTTCTAAGTCGCCAGACTTTTCATCCGGGGGAGTGGGAACTTCTCCCGGAGGTATTTGCTCAACTGATTCTTCGTTGGGGCAAACCGGATCTGGATCTCATGGCATCTCGCCAGAACGCCAAGCTTCCTTGTTACGGATCCAGGTCCAGGGACCCGGGTGCGGTGCTGGTAGATGCACTAGCAGCCCCTTGGGTTTTCAACATAGCTTATGTGTTTCCATCTTTTCCGTTGCTACCTCGACTGATTGCCAGGATCAAACAGGAGAGAGCATCTGTGATTCTGATAGCGCCTGCGTGGCCACGCAGGACCTGGTATGCAGACCTAGTGGACATGTCGTCCTGTCCACCATGGTCTCTACCCCTGAGGCAGGACCTTCCGATTCAGGGTCCTTTCAACCATCCAAACCTAATTTCTCTGAGGCTGACTGCTTGGAAATTGAACGCTTGATTCTATCAAAGCGTGGGTTTTCGGATTCGGTTATTGATACATTAATACAGGCTCGGAAACCTGTTACCAGAAAAATTTACCATAAGATATGGCGTAAATATTTATATTGGTGTGAATCCAAGAGTTACTCATGGAGTAGGGTTAGGATTCCTAGGATATTGTCCTTTCTACAAGAGCGTTTAGAAAAGGGCTTATCCGCTAGTTCACTAAAGGGACAGATTTCTGCTCTGTCTATTCTTTTACACAAGCGTCTGGCAGAGAATCCAGACGTCCAGGCCTTTTGTCAGGCTTTGACTAGAATTAAGCCTGTGTTTAAAACTGTTTCTCCTCCTTGGAGCTTAAACTTGGTTCTTAAAGTTCTTCAGGGTGTTACGTTTGAACCCCTTCATTCCATTGATATTAAACTTTTATCTTGGAAAGTTCTGTTTTTGATGGCTATTTCCTCGGCTCGAAGAGTCTCTGAGTTATCTGCCTTACATTGCGATTCCCCTTATCTGATCTTTCATTCAGACAAGCTAGTCCTGCGTACTAAACCTGGGTTTTTACCTAAGGTTGTTTCTAACAGGAATATCAATCAGGAGATTGTTGTTCCATCATTATGTCCTAATCCTTCTTCAAAGAAGGAACGACTTTTGCATAATCTGGACGTAGTCCGTGCCCTGAAGTTCTATTTACAGGCAACTAAAGATTTTCGTCAAACTGCTTCCCTGTTTGTCGTGTACTCTGGTCAGAGGAGAGGTCAAAAAGCTTCGGCAACCTCTCTCTCCTTTTGGCTTCGTAGCATAATACGTTTAGCCTATGAGACTTCTGGACAGCAGCCCCCTGAAAGAATTACAGCTCATTCCACTAGAGCTGTGGCTTCCACCTGGGCCTTTAAGAATGAGGCCTCTGTTGAACAGATTTGCAAGGCTGCAACTTGGTCTTCGCTTCACACTTTTTCAAAATTTTACAAATTTGACACTTTTGCTTCTTCAGAGGCTGTTTTTGGGAGAGAGGTTCTACAGGCCGTGGTTCCTTCCGTTTAAGTTCCTGCCTTGTCCCTCCCATCATCCGTGTACTTTGGCTTTGGTATTGGTATCCCATAAGTAATGGATGACCCGTGGACTGAATACACTTAACAAGAGAAAACATAATTTATGCTTACCTGATAAATTTGTTTCTCTTGTAGTGTATTCAGTCCACGGCCCGCCCTGTATTTTTAAGACAGATCTAAATTTTAATTAAAACTCCAGTCACCACTGCACCCTATGGTTTCTCCTTTCTTGTCTTGTTTCGGTCGAATGACTGGATATGACATGTGAGGGGAGGAGCTATATAGCAGCTCTGCTTGGGTGATCCTCTTGCAACTTCCTGTTGGGAAGGGAATATATCCCATAAGTAATGGATGACCCGTGGACTGAATACACTACAAGAGAAACAAATTTATCAGGTAAGCATAAATTATGTTTTTCATTCCTTTTGTAACTTCTCTGGTAAGTCTTCTTTCTCCTCTAAGCAGGAACAGTCCAAGCCCTCTTGGAAGTCCACTCAGTCTTGGAGCAAGGGGAAACAATCTTTGAAGCCCGTTGCTGACCCAAAGTCAGCATGATGGGTCTGTCCCCGATCCAGGGCTGGTTCGGGTGGGGGGCAGAATTTCTTTTTTCGCTGAAGCTTGGGTTCGGGATGGGTCTGTCCCAGATCCAGGCCTGGTTCGGGTGGGGGGCAGAATTTCTTTTTTCACTGAAGCTTGGGTTCGGGATGTTCCAGATCCCTGGGCGGTAGATATTGTGTCCCAGGGATACAGGCTAGAGTTCAAGACATTTCCTCCCAGGGGCAGGTTTCTTCTCTCCAGGTTATCTGTGGACCAGATGAAGAGAGAGGTGTTCTTACGTTGCGTTCAGAATCTTTCCGACATGGGAGTGATTGGTCCTGTTCCAGTTCAGGAGCAGCGGCTGGGTTTCTATTCCAATCTGTTCATAGTTCCCAAAAAGGAGGGAACTTTCCAACCTATTCTAGAGCTCAAGAGCGTAAACAAGTCTCTCAGTCTAGATGGAGACTATTCGGTCCATTCTTCCTCTGGTTCCAGAGGGTTAATTCATGACAACAGTAGACCTGAAGGATGCGTATCTGCATATTCCCATCCACAGGGACCATCACAAGTTTCTGAGATTCGCTTTTCTAAACAGGCATTTTCAGTTTGTGGCTCTTCCATTTGGTCTTGCAACAGCTCCCAGAATTTTCTCAAAGGTCCTGGGAGCATTGCTGGCGGTGCCCCAATTGCAGGGGGTTGCGGTGGCGCCGTATCTGGATGACATTCTAGTTCAGGCGCCATCTTTTCAACAAGCAAGCTCCCACACAGAGTTGTTGTTGTCTTTTCTGGGCTCCCACGGTTGGAAGGTGAATGTAGGAAAAAGTTCCTTGATTCCGGCTACAAGGGTGGTATTCTTGGGAACCATTATAGATTCTCTAGAGATGAAGATTTTCTTCTTAAATGGAAAGAGTCCACAGCTGCATTCATTACTTTTGGGGAATAAGAACCTGGCCACTAGGAGGAGGCAAAGACACCCCAGCCAAAGGCTTAAATACTCCTCCCACTCCCCTCATCCCCCAGTCATTCTTTGCCTTTCGCCTCAGGAGGTTGGCAGAGACGTGTCAGAATTTTTAACTTTTTAATTTTTGTTTTTGTCTCTTATGGAGGGTAGTACTCTTCGACATGGCACAGGAGTTTTAAGTAGTCCTGTCAGTCTCTCAGTGAGGGCTTGGATGAAAGTTAGAGTCCGGAGATGCAGGAAGTCTCTTTCTGCGACACTATCCCTACTCATGTTAACAGCTCCTCAAGCAATCGGCGTTGTCTAACTTCGCTCCGCTGCCTGCTTTCTTCTCTCAAGTTTATGGCGGAGGCGATGCCACTATTCGTCACACTTGAAAGGCCATGTTCCTGTTCCACGGCGTAGCTTCCGGTAAGATTGTTTCATTTTACTTTATTCGATGTACTGTATTATGAATGTTTCCTGTGTGGTGGTTATCACCTCACGGGTTTATTTTATAACATAAGGGTCTCAGTGAATCTCTGTTAGTATCTGGAATCGAGGGCTAACATCTCCTGAGCGGGGTTGTTGGACAGGGGGGTTTATAATCATGTTTGTCATGTGATTCAACTTGCTTATGTGTTAGATTAATGAGCTCGCGGTTTGGAACTTGATGCCTTTTGGTAGTGACTCGGCCTTTTGACGCGCTTTTTGGACTGTACGGTTCACCCTGTGTCCGGGCGTGGTTACGCTCTGTTCTCATTTTTGCATTCCTGTATGTCTGGCGACTGAGATATTCTAGTCCTAAGGGGTCTGGCCTACAGGGGTGGTGAGTGCCCCAGCCATTGGTGGTGTCAGGTGCCGTTTTTGTTTTTTATTGTCCATATTCCTATATCCTCTTTTACAGTTATAGGGGATGCTGATGCTGAGCTTGTGATCATTTCAGATTCAGTTTCGGAGGGTTCTGATACCGAGACGATTGATTTCAGATTCTGTGTCCAGTGACGATGCCGGTTTAGCCTTGTTGACTCCTGTCAACCAGTGTTGTTCCATATGGCATATGAGAGCACCCGGTTCCTCGGGCTCTGGGAATCGGGTATCTGCTGAGCCATCCGCCTCTGGGTGTCCTGTCTTCCAGGGGGCGAGTTCCCTACCGATTATTCCTCCTACACATGCGGGTTACCCATTTTATGGTTTCTCCATGAATTGTGGCGTGTTCCCCCCCGGAGCTTGCAGCACGTTTTCGCTTGCAGATCTTGTTGGCGCTTGCTCGTCTGCAAGGTGCAGACGTTGCTTTGAGAATGTGCTCATGCCCTGTTGTCCCGGGTGTTCTACATTGGGGGGGGGCCTCCGCAGCCTGAGGTTGCTGTTCCTGAGTGTTGTGCTTTTCGCTACCGGATTGCGCGCCTTCGCGTTTTGCTCAGTCATCTGTTTGACTTATTGACCGATCCTGTAGTTCTCAGATATGGGAATTTTCAGTCTGATAGTCCGAATGGTACCACTCGTTAGACATGTGAGGATGAGGTATTCTATTGTTCTTTCCCAGTTTTGACAAGTAGGGCTCCGTTTGGCTGGTACTATGGTTAGCCCTGTGTCTTTTTTTGGGCATTTACCTTTGGGTTGCCTTATATTTTATTTTGTATCCTATGCGATGTCTTTTATTTTCATTTGTTTCCTTCCTTATGCAGCTTGCCGGTTAGGACACAGGGTACAGGCTGGTCCTGTCGGGTTCGTTAGGTTTTGTGGCTGTTCAGACACGTGGCGCTGCTTCTGCTGGTTCGGTAGTAGCGCTGAGTGCTCAAGTTATCACAGGTTTTTTTTTATGTTCCACTAAGCATTCGAGAGGACCTGTGGGTTCACGAGGCGGGAAAGGATTGTGTCAGTCCTCTTATAGTCTTCAGTCATGGATATCGGCCAGGGTAGGGCCCTGGCTGCGTCCCTCAATTTGACATCTGATTTCATCAGAACCTAGAGTTCCTCCTCCTTGTGGGAGGGGGCTGGCGGGCGTAGGGCCCCGTGGCCACTGGTCGAGTGGTTTGGCCTTCAATTTGTAGGCCCCGGGATGGTCCTATGGGACTTGATCCTATAGCATATGGAAGGTTTTGTATTTTGAAACCTATTGCTGTTTTGGCACCTTTAAGGGGGTGTGTGTCAGCTGTTTCTAGTGTATCTATAGATGGCTCTTACTCTAAGGTCTGTCTGAGTTATGAGACCTTGGGTCTTTTTCCATTGTATCTGGGTGTGTTAGATCTCCTTTTGGGGATCTGTGTTCCGGACGTTGGTTGGTCCTTGTGGGGACTTGTTTAGCTTTGGATTTTCCGGAGCCGGGAAGGTGTAGCACCTTTTCTCTCCCCTGCGTCCTCTACCTATGTGGAGGTGACGGGGAGACTAGCCCTGCTAGTAGGGTTTTGGGAACTTGAAGTATCCCTTCGGTTGTCCTGTGGCCTGGTGCAGTCTCTTCGTTTGACTTCCAGGGTATAGTTGCCTGAACTATTAGGTAACCTGACCTGTTTTTTCTTCGTGAGTCTTTCTCTTCTGGGGCTTCGATACTGTCCCGTTTTTTTTTGGGGGGGGGGATCTCAGGGCTGGTCGGGATGTTACGTGGTGTTGGGATATGGGGCTATGTCCTTGTTCCATCTACCTGACCGGGTCAGGGTTGGCTTGGTCTATTGGAGTATACTCATTACCACGGAGTAACCCATGTCATCTGAGGTTAACTGGGTGGGTGGCTTGCGCTTCTAGACTGGTGGGTTTCTACCCAGCTGCTGGCGCTGGATTACAGTCTTCTGGTGCGCCTTAGGGCCGCATTTTCCGATTGGTTTGCTAAGATACCCGTGGATTCTCTGCTCGGCAGGTGAATAGGTTGACTGTGCCTCTGTTAGGCGAACTACTTGTGGTCCTTCTAGGACATTTGCGGGGAATCTTCTCCCGTTTAGCCAGTGGCTTCGGGCCTTGAGGGCGGTTTTTGCTTTCTAGCTTCTTACCCTTTTTCTTGGGGAATCTTCGTTTCTTCGGGAGGCGGAGTCCTTACTAGGGGCTTCTCCTGGTCGGGAAGTGGATGGTGGACTTGGTTCCACCTGGAATCTTGCTACTTCCATGTCAGACTGAGGGGCCTTGTTTTGATAAGATCCTTTGGTCTATGGCCTTGTCTTTTTTTCAGAATCAGGTTGTACTTGTACTCTGGGGGGATGGCTGTACCTTCTTGCGCTCGTTCCTGTTCCAGTTTCAGGATTCTTTTGTTTCCCTATTTTGGATTCCTGTGGCTGGGTTGATCCAGCTGAGTATGGATCTGCAGGCCAGGATGTCAGAGCGGCTTTAGGGTCGCACTCTCCTCCTGGAGGTTGCGTTGTGTCTATCCTGAGATGGTGTTTCCTTTCTCTTTGTTCCTTTGACAGGAGAGGGTTTACTCTTCCTTCGGGTTCTAACGGGATACTCTCCTCTCATGGGGCCTCAATGGAGACTTTGCGTTCCCCTCTTTAGGGATCTGTGAGTAGGTCTGGCGGCATAGATTGCCTGGAGCGGGCCCTTTGTCGAGGGGCTTTTTTGTGCAGTCTGTTTTTCTTGAGAACCGCTTCCTTCCTTGCAAGCTTCCTTTGTCTCGTCTGTTGTGGACTCTGTGTTTTCAAATTCGGGGTTTTCGCCTGGGTCTATTGCACGTTTTTCGCGGGCGAATACTTTGGTGTTCTAGGGACTGGCGCTGGGAGATCTTTGTCTCTTTTGGTTGCGTCCATGCTTGCAGAGGATGGGGAGACGGCTTGGTATCGGTATCTCTGTGAGCTGGACCCACACTTGGTGTTCTTTTTTGTATTAAGGGACTTTTCGGTTCCTCTGTCCTCCTTTGCTTCGTCTCTTTGGGGATTTCGGTTGGTTTCCGTCTTCATTTGTGGGGGGTGATTGGTGGGGGACCGTCTGTGGGCGACGGTGTCTCTTGGTGGACTGTTGGCTCAGTTGAGTCCGTTTTACGGTCTCTTGTTTGGCTCTGGACTAACTGCGAGTCAGTGTTATTGGGGCTTTTACTTTAAAACCTTTTTTTCTCGGCTTTGGTTGAAGCGGGATTTGTTGTGGGATTGAGGTTCAGGTTTGGTGCCCTCAGTAGGGGGCCGCCTTTTGTACCCTCCCGTCTTGGCATTCAGTGTCCTCTATAGCTTGGGTATTGGTTTCCCAAAAGTAATGAATGCAGCTGTGGACTTTTTCCATTTAAGAAGAAAAACATAAATTATGCTTACCTGATAATTTCCTTTTCTTCTGATGGAAAGAGTCCACAGCTCCCCACCAGTCATTTTCTGTGGGGCGTCCTTTTATTCTTCTGGCACCTTTTCACCCTGATGTTTCTTCTACTGTTCCTTGTTCCTCGGCAGATTGACTGGGGGATGAGGGGAGTGGGAGGAGTATTTAAGCCTTTGGCTGGGGTGTCTTTGCCTCCTCCTGGTGGTTAGGTTCTTATTTCCCAAAAGTAATGAATGCAGCTGTGGACTCTTTCCATCAAAAGAAAAGGAAATTATCAGGTAAGCATAATTTATGGGGGTTTTCTGACAGAAGCAAGAAAGTGAAAGATGTTCAATTCATGTCTTGCTCTTCAGTCCTCTCCTCAGCCGTCAGTGGCCCAGTGTATGGAGGTGATTGGTATGATGGTTTCAGTCATGGACATCATTCCGTTTGCTTGGTTCCATCTCAGACCTTTGCAGTTATGCATGCTCAGTCAATGGAACAGGGCTTTTGCGGATCTGTCTCCAAGGATTGTTCTAGATCAGGCGACAAGAGATTCTCTTCCGTGGTGGTTGTCTCAGGATCTTCTCTCTCAGGAAACCTGTTTTCGCAGACCTTCCTTGGTGATTGTGACCACGGATGCCAGTCTGCTGGGATGGGGAGCTGTCTGGGGTTCTCTAAAGGCTCAGGGTCTATGGACTCGGGAGGAGTCGATTCTTCCTATAAATATCTTAGAGCTGAGAGCAATCTTCAATGCTCTTCTGGCCTGGCCTCAGCTAGCTTCAGCCCAGTTTATCAGGTTTCAGTCGGACAACATAACGTCAGTGGCTTACATCAATCATCAGGGAGGAACTCTGAGTTCCTTGGCCATGACAGAGGTAGCCAGGATTATTCAGTGGGCGGAGACTCACAACTGCTGTCTGTCTGCGATCCACATTCCAGGGGTGGACAATTGGGAAGCAGAATTTCTGAGCAGGCAGACTTTTCATTCGGGGGAGTGGGAACTTCATCCGGAGGTGTTTTCCTCCTTGATTCTCAGATGGGGGCAGCTGGAGTTGGATCTCATGGCATCTCGTCAGAATACCAAGCTCCTGAGGTACTGATCAAGGTCAAGGGATCCTCAGGCTGTATGGATAGATGCTCTAGCAGTTCCTTGGAAGTTCAGTCTGGCATACGTGTTTCTTCCGTTTGCTCTTCTTCCTCAGGTCATTGCTCGGATCAGACAAGAGAGGGTGTTGGTGATTCTCTGGTATGCAGATCTGGTGGAGATGTCATCTTTTCCACCTTCCATTAAGGAAGGACCTTCTACTTCAGGGGCCCTTCCTTCATCCAAATCTCGTTTCTCTGAAGCTGACTGCTTGTAGATTGAACGCTTGATACTATCCAAGCGTGGTTTTTCTAAATCGGTTATTGAGATTTTGATTCAGGCACTTTAGCCTGTGACTAGAAAGATTTATTATAAGATATGGCGTAAATATCTGTATTTGTGTGAATCAAGGGGCTACTCTTGGAGTAGAGTTCGGATTTTGTCCTTTCTCCAGGAGGGTCTGGAGAGGGGTTTATCTGCTAGTACCCTGAAGGGTCAAATTTCTGCTTTGTCTATTTTGTTGCACAAGCGTCTGGCAATTGTGCCAGAAGTTCAGTCTTTTTGTCAGGCCCTGGATAGAATCCGGCCTATGTTTGTTTGCTACTCCTCCTTGGAGTCTTAATTTGGTTCTTAGAGTTCTTCAACAGGCTCTGTTTGAGCCTATGCATTCTTTGGATATTAAAATGTTATCCTGGAAGGTTTTGTTTTTGGTGGCTATCTCTTCGGCTCAAAGCGTTTCGGAGCTTTCAGCGTTGCAGTGTGAATCTCCTTTCCTTATTTTTCATTCTGGTAAGGTAGTACTACGTACGGCCTTAGGTTTCCTTCCCAAAGTGGTTTCGGATAGGAATATTAATCAAGAAATTGTTGTTCCTTCTTTGTGTCCTAATCCTTCCTTCTTCTCATAAGGAGCTTTCTCCACGGCGTCATCCTTACTTGTGGGAATATCTCTTCCCCAACAGGAAATGGCAAAGAGTCCCAGCAAAGCTGGCTATATAGTCCCTCCTAGGCTCCGCCCACCCCAGTCATTCTCTTTGCCGTTGCACAGGCAACATCTCCAGGGAGATGGTTAAGAGTTTGTGGTGTTTAGTTGTAGTTTTTTATTCTACTATCAAGAGTTTGTTATTTTAAAATAGTGCTGGTATGTACTATTTACTCTGAAACAGAAAAGGATGAAGAATTCTGTTTGTGAGAGGAAGATGATTTTAGCAGACAGTAACTAAAATCGATTGCTGTTTCCACATAGGACTGTTGAGATGAAGTAACTTCAGTTGGGGGAAACAGTTAGCAGACTTTTCTGCTTAAGGTATGACTAGCCATATTTCTAACAAGACTGTGTAATGCTGGAAGGCTGTCATTTCCCCTCATGGGGACCGGTAAGCCATTTTCTTAGTCTCAAACAGAATAAAGGGCTTAATATGGGCTATAAAACTGGTAGACACTTTTATGGGCTAAATCGATTGCTTTATTTGGACATTTTATACATGTTTATGCTGATAATTCACACTTATAAACTTGGGGAACGTTTTTTAACGTCAGGCACTATGTTAGACTCCTTTTCCAGTCAGGAAGGGCCTTCCCAGTTGTAGGCCGAGCCTCATTTTCGTGCCATTACTGCGCAGTTGTTTTTGAGAGCAAGACATGCAGATGCATGTGTGAGGACCTGAAAGTAGTTGGAAAAGTTCCTAAAAGGCGTCATTTGGTATCGTATTCCCCTCTGGGCTTGGTAAAGTCACAGCAAAGGCTGTAGCTGGGACTGTATAGGGGTTAAATCTGTAACCGGCTCCGGTTTCGTTATTTTAAGGGTTAAAGCTCTGAAAATTGGTGTGCAATACTTTTAATGCTTTAAGACACTGTGGTGAAATTTTGGTAAACAATTTTGAACAATTCCTTCATATTTTTTCACATATTCAGTAATAAAGTGTGCTCTGTTTAAAATTTAAAGAGACAGTAACGGTTTTGTTTTAAAACGGTTTTTGTGCTTTATTGACAAGTTTAAGCCTGTTTAACATGTCTGTGCCTTCAGATAAGCTATGTTCTATGTGTATGAAAGCCAATGTGTCTCCCCCTTCAAAATTGTGTGATAATTGTGCCATAGCGTCCAAACAAAGTAAGGACAGTACTGCCACAGATAATGAAATTGCCCAAGATAATTCCTCAGATGAAGGGAGTAGACATGGTTCTACATCATCTCCTTCTGTGTCTACGCCAGTTTTGCCCACGCAGGAGGCCCCTAGTACTTCTAGCGCGCCAATGCTTATTACCATGCAACAATTGACGGCTGTAATGGATAACTCCATAGCAAATATTTTATCCAAAATGCTTGCAAATCAGAGAAAGCGCGATTGCTCTGTTTTAAACACTGAAGAGCAGGAGGGCGCTGATGATAATTGTTCTGCCATACCCTCACACCAATCTGAAGGTGCCATGAGGGAGGTTTTGTCAGATGGGGAAATTTCAGATTCAGGAAAAATTTCCCAACAGGCTGAACCTGATGTTGTGACATTTAAATTTAAGTTAGAACATCTCCGCACACTGCTTAAAGAGGTGTTATCTACTCTGGATGATTGTGACAACCTGGTCATTCCAGAAAAATTATGCAAGATGGACAAGTTCCTAGAGGTTCCGGTGCACCCCGACGCTTTTCCTATACCCAAGCGGGTGGCGGACATAGTGAATAAGGAGTGGGAGAAGCCCGGCATACCTTTTGTTCCCCCTCCTATATTTAAGAAATTATTTCCTATGGTCGACCCCAGAAAGGACTTATGGCAGACAGTCCCTAAGGTCGAGGGGGCAGTTTCTACTTTAAACAAGCGCACTACTATTCCTATCGAGGATAGTTGTGCTTTCTCAGATCCTATGGATAAAAAATTGGAAGGTTTGCTTAAAAATATTTTTGTACAGCAAGGTTACCTTCTACAACCCATTTCGTGCATTGTTCCTGTCACTACAGCAGCGTGGTTCTGGTTCGAGGAACTAGAAAAGTCGCTCAGTAGAGAGACTCCATATGAGGAGGTTATGGACACGCACTTAAGTTGGCTAACTCTTTTATTTTAGATGCTGCTTTGCAATTAGCTAGATTAGCGGCGAAAAATTCAGGGTTTGCAATTGTGGCGCGCAGAGCGCTTTGGCTAAAGTCTTGGTCAGCGGATGTATCATCCAAGACAAAATTGCTTAACATCCCCTTCAAGGGTAAAACTCTCTTTGGACCAGAATTGAAAGAGATTATCTCAGACATCACTGGGGGAAAGGGTCACGCTCTCCCACAAGATAGGCCTTTCAAGGCCAAGAATAAGTCTAATTTTCGTTCCTTTCGTAATTTCAGGAACGGACCGGGCTCTAATTCTGCATCCTCTAAGCAAGAGGGTAATACCTCACAGTCCAAACCAGCCTGGAAACCGATGCAAGGCTGGAACAAGGGTAAGCTGGCCAAGAAGCCTGCCGCTACTAACAAAACAGCATGAAGGAGTAGCCCCCGATCCGGGACCGGATCTAGTGGGGGGCAGACTCTCTCTCTTTGCTCAGGCTTGGGCAAGAGATGTTCAGGATCCCTGGACGCTAGAAATAGTTTCTCAGGGTTATCTTCTGGAATTCAAGGAACTACCCCCTAGGGGAAGGTTCCACATGTCTCACTTATCCTCAAACCAAATAAAGAGACAGGCGTTCTTACATTGTGTAGAAGACCTGTTAAAGATGGGAGTGATGCACCCCGTTCCAATGTCGGAACAAGGAATGGGATTTTACTCAAATCTGTTCGTAGTTCCCAAAAAAGAGGGAACCTTCAGACCAATTCTGGATTTAAAGATCCTAAACAAATTTCTCAGGGTACCATCGTTCAAAATGGAAACCATTCAAACGATTCTACCCACTATCCAGGAAGGTCAATTTATGACTACCGTGGATCTAAGGATGCGTACCTACATATTCCTATCCACAAAGAACATCATCAGTTCCTAAGGTTCGCCTTTCTGGACAAACATTACCAGTTTGTGGCCCTCCCATTCGGATTAGCCACTGCTCCAAGGATTTTCACAAAGGTACTTGTGTCCCTTCTAGCGGTTCTAAGACCGAGGGGCATTGCAGTAGTACCATACCTGGACGACATTCTAAAACAAGCGTCGTCCCTTTCAAAATCAAAGGCTCATACAGACATCGTTCTGGCCTTTCTCAGATCTCACGGATGGAAGGTGAACATAGAAAAAAGTTCTCTGTCTCCGTCAACCAGAGTTCCCTTCTTGGGAACAATAATAGATTCCTTAGAAATGAAGATCTTTCTGACAGATGTCAGAAAGTCAAAACTTCTAAGCGCTTGTCAAGTTCTTCATTCTGTTCCACGTCCTTCCATAGCTTGCATGCTGAAACAGTGGAATGGGGATTATACAGACTTGTCTCCAGTGATTCAAGTAGATCAGAAGACCAGAGACTCACTCCGTTGGTGGCTAACCCAGGATCACCTATCCCAGGGAATGAGCTTCCGCAGTCCAGAGTGGGTCATCGTCACGACCGACGCCAGCCTAGTGGGCTGGGGCGCTGTCTGGGAATCCCTGAAAGCTCAGGGACTGTGGTCTCGGGAAGGGTCTCTTCTCCCGATAAACATTCTGGAACTAAGAGCGATATTCAATGCTCTCAAGGCTTGGCCTCAGCTAGCAAAGGCCAGATTCATAAGATTCCAATCAGACAACATGACGACTGTTGCGTATCTCGATCATCAGGGGGGAACAAGGAGTTCCCTGGCGATGAAAGAAGTGACCAAAATAATACAATGGGCGGAGAATCACTTCTGCCACCTATCTGCGATCCACATTCCAGGTGTGGGAAACTGGGAAACGGATTATTTGAGTCGTCAGACATTCCATCCGGGGGAGTGGGAACTCCACCCGGAGATCTTTGCCCAGTTGACGCAACTATGGGGTATTCCAGACATGGATCTGATGGCGTCTCGTCAGAACTTCAAAGTTTCTTGCTATGGGTCCAGATCCAGGGATCCCAAGGCGACTCTAGTGGATGCACTAGTAGCGCCTTGGACCTTCAACCTAGCTTATGTGTTTCCACCGTTTCCTCTCATTCCCAGGCTGGTAGCCAGGATCAAACAGGAGAGGGCCTCAGTGATCTTGATAGCCCCTGCGTGGCCACACAGGACTTGGTATGCAGACCTGGTGAATATGTCATCGGTTCCACCATGGAAGCTACCTTTGAGACAGGACCTTCTTGTTCAGGGTCCATTCGAACTAGAAAGATTTACCATAAGATATGGAAAAGATATATCTGCTGGTGTGAATCCAAGGGATTACCTTGGAATAAGATTAAAATTCCTAAGATTCTTTCCTTTCTGAAAGAAGGTTTGGATAAAGGATTATCTGCGCGTTCTCTAAAGGGACAGATTTCTGCTTTATCTGTCTTACTACACAAACGACTGGCAGCTATGACAGATGTTCAAGCATTTGTTCAGGCTCTGGTTAGGATCAAGCCTGTTTACAGACCTTTGACTCCTCCCTGGAGTTTAAATTTAATTCTTTCAGTTCTTCAAGGGGTTCCGTTTGAACCTCTACATTGCATAGATATTAAGTTGTTATCTTGGAAAGTTTTGTTTTTGGTTGCTATTTCTTCTGCTAGAAGAGTTTCAGAGTTATCTGCTCTGCAGTGTGCTCCGCCCTATCTGGTGTTCCATGCAGATAAGGTGGTTTTGCGTACTAAGCCTGGTTTTCTTCCAAAGGTTGTTTGTAACAAAAATATTAACCAGGAGATAGTTGTACCTTCTTTGTGTCCGAATCCAGTTTCAAAGAAGGACCGTTTGTTACACAATTTGGACGTAGTCCGTGCTCTAAAATTCTATTTAGAAGCTACAAAAGATTTCAGACAAACATCTTCTCTGTTTGTCGTCTACTCTGGTAAAAGGAGAGGTCAAAAAGCGACTTCTACCTCTCTTTCTTTTTGGCTTAAAAGCATCATCCGATTGGCTTACGAGACTGCCGGACGGCAGCCTCCTGAAAGAATCACAGCTCACTCCACTAGGGCTGTGGCTTCCACATGGGCCTTCAAGAACGAGGCTTCTGTTGATCAGATATGTAAGGCAGCGACTTGGTCTTCACTGCACACTTTTGCCAAATTTTACAAATTTGATACTTTTGCTTCTTCGGAGGCTATTTTTGGGAGAAAGGTTTTGCAAGCCGTGGTGCCTTCCGTTTAGGTGACCTGATTTGCTCCCTCCCTTCATCCGTGTCCTAAAGCTTTGGTATTGGTTCCCACAAGTAAGGATGACGCCGTGGACCGGACACACCAATGTTGGAGAAAACAGAATTTATGCTTACCTGAACGGTGTGTCCGGTCCACGGCCCGCCCTGGTTTTTTAATCAGGTCTGATGAATTATTTTCTCTAACTACAGTCACCACGGTACCATATGGTTTCTCCTATTTTTTTCCTCCTGTCCGTCGGTCGAATGACTGGGGTGGGCGGAGCCTAGGAGGGACTATATAGCCAGCTTTGCTGGGACTCTTTGCCATTTCCTGTTGGGGAAGAGATATTCCAACAAGTAAGGATGACGCCGTGGACAGGACACATCGTTGGAGAAAGTAATTTATCAGGTAAGCATAAATTCTGTTTTTGTTGCACAACCTGGATGTGGTTTGTGGGTTGAAATATTATTTGCAGGCGACTAAAGATTTTCGCCAGTCTTCTTCCTTATTTGTTGTTTATTCGGGGAAGCGCAAGGGCCAGAAAGCTATGGCTACTTCTCTTTCTTTTTGGTTGAGGAGTGTTATTCGCTTGGCATATGAGACTGCTGGACAGCAGCCTCCTGAGAAAATCACGGCTCATTCCACGAGGGCTGTTTCTTCTTCTTGGGCCTTCAAAAATGGAGCTTCTGTAGAACAGATTTGCAAGGCTGCCACTTGGTCATCTTTACACACTTTTTCTAAATTTTGTAAATTTGATACTTTTGCTTCGGCTGAGGCTTCTTTTGGGAGAAAGGTTCTTCAAGCAGTGGTGCCTTCTGTTTAGGTTTACTGTCTTGTCCCTCCCTTATCATCCGTGTCCTCTGGCTTGGGTATTGGTTCCCAACAGTAATTATGATGATATGTGGACTCACCATGTCTTTAGAAATAAAACAAAATTAATTTCCTTCTTTCTTGACATGGTGAGTCCACGGCCCACCCTGTATTTTTCAGACAGTTTATTTTTCTAAAATCCTCAGACACCGCTGCACCTTATATTACTTCCTTTCTCCTTTCCCTTTGGTCAAATGACTGGGGGTTGTGGGTAAGAGAGTGGTATTTAAAGTGAAGGCCAATTTTGATGAATTAGTGCCCGTTTTTTAATAATCCTATTAAAAACAAGGGCACTTTAATTCATCAAAATTGACATTTCACTCTTTTTCTTCAAAAACTTACCTTTTCATTCTGGCAGCCACTCCAGCGATTGCCACGGCCGTCGGAAGCCTCTGCAGACATCAGAAATGAGTAATCCGGCTTCCTCCAATCACGGCTTTCCCCCCCGGGGGAATCTTGGCCTGATGCAACGCTGTGTTTGGAGGAAGCCGGATTCGTCATTTTGGACCCGCGGAGGAAGTGCTAGAGCGGCTGCCAGGATTAAAAGGTACGTTTTTGAATAAAACAAGTGAAATGTCAATTTTGATGAATTAAAGTGCCCTTGTTTTTAATAGGATTTTTAAAAACTGGGCACTAATTCATCAAAATTTACCATCACTTTAACAGCTTTGCTGTGGTGCTCTTTGCCTGATATTCCCAACAGTAATTTATGATGATCCGTGGACTCACCGTGTCAAGAAATAAATAAATTTATCAGGTAAGCATAAATTTTTGTTTTTAACAGGAATGGGAAAGCCCACAATTTTCAGAGTTAAATCATAGGACGAGACAAAGTAAAGTATATTGCATGGTGTTTATTTATGTATTAACACATTTCCAATTTATTTCTTTTATCACATTTGCTTCGTTCTCTTGGTATTCTTTGTTGAAGGATCAGCGATGCACTACTGGGAGCTAGTGGAACACATTGGACAAGCCAATATCAAGAGGCATATATGTGCAGCCACCAATGAGCAGCTAGCTCCCAGCTGCTCCTGAGCCTACCTATGTATGCTTTTCAACAAAGGATACCAATAGAACAAAGCAAATTAGATAATAGGAGTAAATTGGAAAGTTGTTTAAAATGGTATGCTCTATCTTAATCATTGATATCCCTTTACGGTTAAGATGGCTAATTTGTTCTCTAACACATATTCTGTGATCAGAACTATGGATAAAATGTGTCTTGAAGCCGTAATAATAGCTGTTGTTGTATAAAGCATGTGATTTGTTTTCTCTTTAGCCAATCCATGTAGTATGCCCAGAGCAGTATACTCAGCCTCCAGCTTCCCAGTCTCATCGATCTGACCTGATGATAGACTGTCAGCCTCCCCCCATGTCCTACCGCAGAGCAGAAGTGCTTACCTTGCCTTTTAAGAGACGTTATGAGAAAATCGAAATTATGCCAGAGGTAAGTCACTGAGCCAGCCAGGAAATGATTGGTTCTGATGTAAACATTAGAAGGAAAAAGGAAGTCACATTATCGATGACATGATCATGTGATTCCAATGCTAATATCAGATCCTGGGGGACCTGTGATGCAAGGCACGTCCCCCCAGGTGAACTTTGTCGAAGCAGGAGGGTGCAGGACACCAAAAAAAGGTAGGATGTTCCATTCTGTCCTAATGGCGTTAAGTGATTAAAGCAGGTTTAGGTATCCTATAGAGGTTGGTACGGATGAGAAAATTATAATTTAAATACAGGGAAGTCATAATTACTTGGATATTTTATTAAACAAATTGCATATAATTTTTTTGTCTTTTTAATCTAAAAATAAAAATCAGATGCAATTACCTTTACTTTTGCATTACCAATTTAATAAGCCCACCCGCCACAGTTAGAGTGAAAATTGTATCCAGTTTTAACACCTGTTCTGATTTTTATGCCATGTCCTGTTTGTTTTATTTTCTCATTCTCAGGACCTGTTGGATAAATAAGGATTATAAGTGATGTCGTATAAATACAGATTATATTATCATAAATTTAATCCAACCACATATACCAGAATTTTTTGTTCTTAATTGTGTTCTTCTTTAGTTTTTACAGAAATAAAGCAGTAGTTGGTAATTGACAAGTTTCTTCTGCCCTGGGATTTTTTCAATGGTAAAATGAAAAGTTGTAACTTGCTGACAAAGTTTTCAGCAGAAACCAGATAAATCTCTTAGGTTGTCGTCTTAAACGTCTGTAATGCAAATAGCATTTCTAATGTTAAACGTCTCATTTTACGACTGTACATGCTGATCTTGCAAGAACTGAAAGGACTTAGTTATGATAAAGGTACTGCTGAGATTGACATGATGTAAAGTAGCTACTAAAATACACCTCTCTATGTAAAGCACTGGTGATCTCTGAGATATAACACTTTAAAATGACCCCCCCAAAAAAAAAAATATTGTGATTCATATAGAACATTCAATTTTAAAGAATTTTCCATTGTACTTCTATGATCAAATTGTCCAGCATGTTAATGTTAGAAGGAGGCCGGGATATGATGTAACAATCCCATAGTCAAAGCCAATTACTAATCGATATCTGATGTCTCCATACGGTCTTAGTATTTATTAACAGATGCACTGACTATTCTAGCGAATCACTTTAGAGAGATTTAATATAATATGAGACTGTTATAGGATATCCGGATAAGAATTGCTTGATGCCATGACATTTGTATCGTTATTTATAGAGTAATTATACTTCTCCTGGATATCAAGGATATTCAACCTTGAACCTTAGAAGTTCGCAATTTTGTTACTAAACCTTACCTCTATAAGACAGCTGCACAAGCAGCAATAATAGTTTGATACAGTACAAATGTTGTGATATTTGTATCTTTATTTATTCATCTTGAACCTCAGAAGCTTGCAACTTTATTACTAAATATTACCTCCGCAATACAGCTGCACTAGCAGCAACAATATTTAAAGACACAGAACATATGTAAATATTCGATATATGATATTCCCATATTTGTGGATCTAGATTCATCATAGACCACATAGTGCAAATATATATATACCTATTTTAGTGAATTATTGCACTGTGATATATAATTGAGGTAATCGAACTAGACCAATTCAAGTCATCATTAAACTTATGGGGCAGTTTGGATTTATATTCCGCTTGATATTGTAAATTATCCGAGGTTCATTGGAGGGAGAGATTAGTGTGAATTTCCCCATATGCTCATGACTTACTCTTCATAACATTGAATATCTGTCACTTTTTCATTACTCAAGCACCTTAGAAATGTACTAGACGCAGCTATTAATACCATCACAACGATATAAACTTCAATACATCAAGGTGAAATACATGATTTAATCATTTCAGTGACTAGCTAAGTGCTCCATATAATTGGGCTTATCCAATATACATAACGTTACTACTCACTTAGCTGAGAACAGACATATATCTGTACGATTAAATCCACGTTACTCAGTGCACTGAGGTCATTTCATCTGGAATATTAGGAATCTTTTTCTCCCATATGGGAGTGTTATCTCAGGCCTATCCTCTATTAGGATATGTAGCTGCAAACCTTACCTTTAATCTTACATACAGTTTCCACCATTAATACAGGCAGCAACTTATGCTTAGCAGGAGCTTTTGAACCAGGAGACTCATATTATATTGTTGCAATCATTTTATTCTCTTTTTTTTTCCACCCATTTTAATATACTTAATAAAGGTTATTGTTTTTATTTTATTTTTTTCCAATTCACGTTGACACACCTCCAATCTGAAGGGTTGAGTGCTTATAATGGTATCCTGTCCAGCTTCCTTGCTGGGAATGTAAATAAATTACCTATCGTTGATACACAGCACCTACAAACACTAAACAAATTAATTATTCAGAGTACAAGTTTGTTATTATTTCCCTTCCCTAAATATAAGAGCAGTGCTATTGGTCTCAATTACTACATTAAGCAGAAGCTCACTAGTGAATTAGGTCTGTGGTACAAGAAACATATCTTGTTTGGTGCTTTATTAAAGGGACACTGAACCCACATTTTTTTTCTTTCATGGTTCAGATAGAGCATGCAATTTTAAGCAACTTTCTCATTTACTCCTATTATCACATTTTCTTCATTCTTTTGGTATCTTTATTTGAAAAGCAAGAATGTAAGTTTAGCTGCCGGCCCATTTCTGGTGAACAACCTGGGTTGTTCTTGCTGATTGGTGGATACATTCACCCACCAATAAACAAGTGTTGTCCAGTGTTCTGAACCAAAAACATAGCTTAGATTCCTTCTTTTTCAAATAAAGATAGCAAGAGAACAATGAAAAATTGATAATAGGAGTAAATTAGAAAGTTGCTTAAAATTGTATGCTCTATCGGAATCACTAAAGAAAATTTTTGGGTTCAGTGTCCCTTTAAATCTGTTGTCAAAATAAATGGCGTTCTTTGTTGGAAAGAGGTGGGATGTATAGATTGTTTAGTAATAAATAGTGTTTAGTTAGAATGCTGCATGCTCTGAGATGCACACATGATGCTGCACTTCATCAGACAGGCTTTGTACTGACCTCCTTTTGTGTACATAGTAGACACGTCAATCCCACTGAATTGCATCCATGATCACTGGAATGGGAAATGATAGTGATGTTGTTTTTATGTTAAACAACTTGATAGAGGTAGCATGGTATTATGAGGTATATTAGACCAAGCAAAAATCATTCTTGTTGTGATCTCAGTTTAGCAATTTACCCATTACATTTTAAAAATGGGATTAAACAGATAGAGCATGCAACTGTAAACAACTTTCTAATTTATCTTTATCTTCAAATTTGCTTTCTTCTCTTGGTATTCTTTGTTGAAAGCTAAACCTAGATAGAATCATAAACCGAGTTCTAAGCTGTGCATTTTGACAGTTTTTCTCAGACTTTGCTAGTTCACGTGTGTCCAATAGATAACATTGTGCTCACTCCCATGTAGTTATTTATGAGTCGGCACTGATTGGCTAAAGGCAAGTCTGTCAAAAGAACTGAGATAAGGGGGCAGTCTGCAGAAGCTTAGATACAAGGTTATCACAGAGGTAAAAAGTGTATTAATATAACTGTTGGTTATGCAATACTGGGGAATGGGTAATAAAGGGATTATCTATCTTTTTAAACAATAAACCATTTCAAGAAGACTGTCCCTTTAAAGTCTGCTCAGGGGCTGCAATGCATGGTCAGTCAGCCAATCAGAAGCAATATGCACATAACAGTCAATTACGAGCCATTCAGGAGCCGCAATAACCCCCTCCCACTTTAAACACATAATTACAGTCAAGCATTCATTTTGCAGTAGTATATCTATTTAAGACACATAATGCTATCTCTTTACATTTTCTATGTTTTATTATTTTGTGGAAAGATAGAAGTCATTGTGTAAGAAAAAGTTTAAATGTTCTGTGATCCATCATACATTTAGTTAATGTTTTCAGTGGTGGGAAGTCTTAGTAAACCAGACCTAAAAGAGAAACGCAGAAAGAAAAATGAGTGTTCCGTATATTCATGCGATTCCGTTTTGTATCATTTATTCTTCCTGCACATCTTCCTCCCTCCCTGTGTTTAGCTTGCAGAGTCACTGGTGCCCTCAGAAATTAAACCTGGCGTTTCCTTAGCAACGGTTTCAGCAGTTCTGTACACCAAAGATAACAAACATGTCCTTCAGGTAAGATTTAATGCTTGACACTGTGATGAGACGAGTGCTGTTAAAGGGACATGAAACCCAAATTTTTTCTTTCATGATTTCGGAAGAGTGTAGTTTTAAACAACTTTCTAATTTACCTCTATTATCTCATTTGCTTCATTCTTTTGATATCCTTTGCTGAAAAGCATATTCTAGATAGGCTCAGTAGCTGCTGATTAGTGGCTGCACATAGATGACTTGTGTGATTGGCTCACCCATGGGCTTTGCTATTTCTTCAACAAAGGATACCTAAACAATAAGGAAAATTAGATAATAGAAGTAAATTGGAATGTTGTTTGATATTGTATTCTCTATCTGAATCATGAAAGAAATAGTTTGGGTTTAGTGTCCCTTTAAGTCTACACTAACCAGTTAGAAGATGCCAGTTATACGATCAATGTGGGTCACTGATTTTGTTTACAAACATCACTTATCTCTAGCAGCAGAATACCAATTATATTAATACTTAGATCTTCCTATACTCACAGCTTCAATATTTACAGAGACATCATATGCATTTGGTCAGTGTTTTAGATTTACATCTGAAAAAATGACAAACTCTTTCAGGGAAACTGTAACTTATGTATTCACAGTACAGCACTAGCCTGTTCTTTAGGGACTTCATACATTGCTGTCACAATAATGTGCAGTGAATGAGCCAGGATTGTGTTTTGTAAAGAAGATGTAGTGAGTGTAAAGTTTGTTTTCTCTCCTAGCCTCCTCCAAAGGTTGTGCCGCCACCAGCCAGCAAGAAGAGGAAGAGAGCAACTGAGGAAACTCCAGAGAGCCAACCCTTCAAACCACTGCTCAGTGGCTCCATCCCTGTGGATCAGTTTGTACAGACACTAGAGAAGGTAAGCTGGGAGACTACGAATCATCAGATGGGATGTGTTTACCTGGTTGTCTGACATTCTGTGTCTTCCACTGGTCATAGGGCTATCTGAACCGAGCTTTATACCGACAACAGCTGTTCCGAAACCCAATATGTGATCTTGCTCCTGCTCATTATACACGTTATAGAAGTCCTTAAATGGAAAATGAGATTTAATACGGAAAAATGTAAGGTTCTACATTTTGGAAGTAAAAATAAGCAGGCTATGTATTTTTTAAATGGGACAAGACTTAGCCAAACACAGGAGGAAAGGGATTTGGGAGTAGTAATAGATAACAAGCTAAAGATGAGTGCACAATGCAGGGCAGCGGCTTCAAAGGCTAATAAGATACTAGCATGTATTAAAAGAGGCATTGATTCAAGGGAGGAAAGCATAATTCTGTCATTATATAAAGCCCTGGTAAGACCTCACCTTGAGTTTGGAGTGCAGTTCTGGGGACCGATTGCTAAAAAAAGATATTGCAGAACTAGAAAAAGTTCAGAGAAGGGCCACAAAGCTAATAAGGGGATTGGAGAAATTAACCTATGAGGAGAGGCTAGCCAAACTGGGTCTGTTCTCTTTAGAAAAAAGGCGCTTGAGAGGTGACATGATTACTTTATATAAATATATTCAAGGCCCATATACAGAGATGGCAGAAGCTCTTTTTATTCCAAGAAAATTGGTTCTGACAAGAGGTCATAATTTAAGGTTGGAGGAAAGGAGATTTAATCTCCTGCAACGGAAAAGTTTTTTCACTGTAAGAGCAATAAAATTGTGGAACTCATTACCAAAGGAGGTAGTGAATGCCAATACCATAGATACATTTAAAAATAGTCTGGATAAATTTCTGTATATAAACAAAATTCATGGATATGATTGCTAGTATTAAATGGGTCACATTTTAATGGGGTTATTTAAGCTTAACTGGAGCTTTTTGTAAGTATTTTAGATTTGTATAGGTTGAACTCGATGGACTTCAGTCTTTTTTCAACCTTATCTACTATGTTACTATGTAACTATGTTACTATGTTAATAAATCTATGTCAAGCCTATTTAATAGGTAAACAAATGTGCATATATACCTTAGAAAATCTCACTATTATAAAGCGTTGTTTCCCCATTGCCTAAACACACAGCAGCTGTGTCTATGCAAAGAGTCCGTGATCATCTGTGCGCCTCGTGCAAATAGCATGTGAGGTCATAAACATGAGCTCTCGCCTCTTACTTAGTGCATTATTAGGTAACAAAAGTACAGGGCAAAATGTATCAACCTTGCAGGTGGACAGGTTCGCTAATAGTGAAGCTGTCTGCCTGCAGTTGCCACTTGCGACTGCGTCACTTGGCGAAATGTAACATTGCACAAGAGGGTTCTTGTGCAATGCTGCCCCCTGCTCGAGCAGGGCATATCAGTCACCCCGAACGAGGGAGTGTCAGGTTGATTTGATCTCACCACCTCTGAGAAGCCTTTTCTGCCTCTTAAATATGTGGCAGCAGGCTTGCTCATGAAAACCTGTTCTGCTCTCCATAGCCTAATAAGTTGCTCATGCAGCTTCATAAACCTACTCTACAATAGCACAAACCTCAAAAACACTAATAAGCTACAGTAATGATTAAAGGAATAGTCTAGTCAAAATTAAACGTTCATGATTCCGATAGAGCAACTTTGTCATTTACTCCTATTATCAATTTTTTTCTTCGTTATCTTGGTATTTTTATTTGAATGTAAGCTTAGGAGCAAGCACATTTTTTGGCTCAGCACCTGGGTAGCGCTTGCTACATTTAGACACCAATCAGAAAGTGCTACCCCAATTCTGAACCAAAAAATGGACCGGCTCCTAAGCTTACCTTCTTTTGAATGCTTTTTCAAATAAAGATACCAAGAGAACAAAGGAAAATTGATAATAGGAGTAAATTAGAAAGTTGCTTATAATTGCATGCTCTGTCTGAATCATGAAAGTTTAATTTTGACTAGACTATTCCTTTAAGGTAGCCAGGGATGGAAAAATAACACTATAGTTTACTACTAACCCCGAGGGAAAAAGTTACTAATCCACTCAATGTTAAAGATAGAAAAAAAGTAAAATTACTAACTTGTCCAGAACTTGTGGAAATTGCAAGCACTGGGTATAACTAATGTTAATATCTTTTAGCAAGCTACACTGCATGTTCTAGAATACTTATATGTATTCTAATTCATTCTACAATTGGCACAAAAATATTCCCTGTATAATAGAGTATAATAGAACTGATGCCACAGCAAGGATAATACTGTTATTGGGTCAGTAGGGAACACATCTATCACAACTCTTCATCTGACATATTTCTCATTGAGTCTGTGCTGGGCTAAATGGTGAGATTATCAAAGAAGTCTCATTAATATTGTGAGGTCCTAGATTTCCGTGTCCCATCTCTGACTGCTGCCAAAGCCTTACTATGCGGAATGGTGGTATACAAATGTGTGACATCTGTTGTAACCATAATGTCATTCTGTTAAATTCCTGAAAGCCCTGAGTTGTGACATTAAAGGGACACTGAACCCAAATTTTTTCTTTCGCGATTCATATAGAGCATGCAATTTTAAGCAACTTTCTAATTTACTCATATTATCAAACTTTCTTCATTCTCTTGGTTTCTTTATTTGAAAAGCAAGAATGTTTGGCTGGCTGCTTAGATGCCTTCAAATAAAGATAGCAAGAGAACGAAGAAAAATTGATAATAGGAGTAAATTAGAAAGTTGCTTAAAATTGCATGCTCTATCTGAATCACAAAAGTAAAAATTTGGGTTCAGTGTCCCGTTAACATAGATAACACCGTGTGGTCTGTGCTATGTCATGCAAAACGAATGGTGCACATATTCTGCCAGAAGTCGTAAAAACAAATACCATGTGTGGAAACTATAAAACGGCCTGGTAGGCTGACCAGGGATGTTGTGTGTGCTGCCAGCAGTGTATTGTCCTGTTTTCACTTGTAGTAGACACCTTTATATCCATAGCCTTGACTTGTATGCTTATCACAGCTCCACAAACTGCTGGTGCACCTTTATTAAAGTGTTAAATTATTATTATTATTATTATTTTAAAATGTGCTATTTTACTCCCAGCAAAAATAATAGTAGTTCTGCATAATATATAAATGATGACCCAGACTGATTATTGGGCACTTGTCTATTCTATAATGGATGGAAGTTGCAATTTAACTAATTCCTTATATTATACTGTATGCACCAACTGATTCCCTTCGTCACTACAGAGTGATATTACAATTCGTTCCTCCACCATCATGGCTAGAGATGTATTCCCACTTATCGTATCAGAAAGCCGTGCGCATTTTACTCTGAGTCCCTGCACAGCTTTAGGATTGGGACATTTCTTTGCAATCAGTCTGTATCTAACTATTAGAGTATTTGAGGAAAGGGTCAAGTGGGAAAGAGCAGATTTTAGGGAGCAATGGAGGAAATAGAACACAATTTCAGTGTGATAATTAAAGTGACAGAAGACCAAATAAAGTTAAATACAGCCATGGAAAGCGATTTTGTATTTTTATTTTTATTTTTTTTTAAAGAAACATTCAAATGCAAAGATGAAATGTTCTGATTTGATCAAGAATGCACTTTTTGAAAATGAATAACCCTTTAAATATGTGCTTTAACGTCTACAATGGGGATTGAAGTGAAGATGAAGGGAAAGTCACGCTCAGGAGCTCCTAAGATAGTAAGCCAATCAGAACCAGCAGTTCCACAACCTGCCAATCACCAGCTGTGTCCTGCTTAGTAGCAATTTACCTATGTAACAATTTACCTATGTGTGTAATGCCTTTGTTAGTTTGTTTTTACATTTAAAGGAACCTTTAAGGGACAGTCTGCTCCAATTGTGATTGTTTAAAAAGATAGATGATCCCTTTATTACCCATTCCCCGGTTTGTTATATGTATATGTTATTTACCTCTCTGATTACCTTGCATCTAAGCCTCTGCAGACTGCCTCCTTATCTCAGAGCTGTTTACGACTTGCATTTCTTCAAAATCAGTGCGGTCTCATTTGTAACTCTACAGGAGAGAGCACAGTGTTATCTATATGGTGCAAATTAAAGGGATGGTAAGGTCAGAATTTTGATCATTCTTAAATAACAATTTATCGTAATTACAAAATAAGTCTAAATAACTGTTGCTGCACCTTTTTTGTGGTTCAGCAGCTATTCCGTTGTCAAACTATGCAAATTTCCAAACCCACCATGAGGCTAATTTGCATTAGCCAATCACGGTGGACAACCGCAGTTCTCTTTTTAGTTCTTTTCCGGGTACAGTGTGAGAAGCAGACACATGCGCTGTGTATTCCATCAAGTTAACGCATGCGCATCTGTTTGTTTTTGTTTTTCGATCGGTGACGTCAGCGTTGTTATAGACTTGTGACCGCAGTCGTTCTACGTAGCTGACAGATGCGCATCATCAACACAGGCGATCTATAGAATCCGTTTTTTTTTTATGCTATATCCAAACTAGCGTTACTTTTAGAAACCATCTTTTTATTCTTGTGAAATTAAATTAAATATGTGCGGCAAGCTTTACTGTTATAAAGATGTGGATGAAAAAAACGCACACGTTAAAAACGGCACCTTCAACAATAAAAAAATTTCTCATGAAAGGCTGTTTACAACATGTGCATAGCAGCATGAGACACGCTATAAAAAATAAATAGGTGGTTACAACTGATACGATCGTTTGCCGACAGTACAATTGATTTGCATATTGAGGACTATTGACATAGTTTTTATTTGCGCATGTGTTGATCTTCTAAGGAGAAAGAATATAATCCAGCACCAGCTACAAACCCAGGGTAGAGGGTACTCCTTTGGAGTGACTGCCACACTCACCAACAATAGAGTATAAAAAAGAACAAGGGTAACTCCTCTTGATTAGAATCCCAATTTTTATTTGAACAGGATCAGACACAGAAAGCCACAACGTTTCGGGGTCAATACCCCTTAGTCATGTGATAAACACACACACCACACCTGTTTAAATAGGCTGGGCCAGGTAATTGCTTCATCATATTAACTCTTTTAATACTTTATAATGACATTGGCCCATTGATATCACTACTATATTGACCTCTACTGGTCAAGGGTGGCATGACATGCAAATTTAAAAACAAAAATTGAAATGTAAGGAGGCCTCAAGAGAATATTTCCATACTTACATCATCCAATCAGGATGATATTACATACAGACATAGAGAAAATTCAATCATGTTCTAAAATACATATTTGCATTATAGTTCACTCTGCAAATGCTGGAAAATAATTCACAATAAACATCAACATCTTTCTAACTACACTTTAAATTCATAGTTAGACTATAGGAGCCCCCCCTTTTTTTTAGTAGCTCTTCTCTAAGTTGAAAAAAGTATATACATATGGGGGGGACAGAGAGTGATAACTCATTGTACCCCAAATTTTTTTTACTTATATATACACATAGATACACGCATCTATACATATATATAGAGAGAGCAAGCAGGGCATCAATAGAAAATAGACCAGTCAATTTCTCGGTTCATCCCCTTCGGTTCCAAGGTATCCAACTTAAAAATCCAATAGGATTCACGCTGCAATTGCTGGAAATGATCTTGTACAACAATTACTTCCTATTTGAGGATCAGTTTTACATGCAACAACAGGGAACCGCCATGGGTTCCAAGTCGCCCCTAATTATGCCAACATTTTTATGAACCTCTTTGAGGAGAGATTTGTTTTTGAACACCCGGAATATCGTCGGTGTGGCGCCACTTGGTGGCGCTACATCGATGATATTTTTGGGGTTTGGCTGGGCGACGTTGGGGCCCTGGAATCCTTTGTAGCTGACTTAAATCACTCTACCAATAATATACAGTTTAAGCTTGTGTGGAGTGAGTTCAGTATTGATTTTCTAGATGTCATTGTGATCAAACATGGTATGGGTTTTAAGACTGACCTGTTCAGAAAGGCAACTGATAGAAATAGCCTTCTTCACTATGATAGTGCTCATCCACTACCCCTTGTAAAATCTCTCCCACGAAGCCAAATGCTTCGGGTTAAAAGGATTGTGGATGATCCTGATAAATCTATGACTAGACTGTCTGAGATGGGGGAAAAATTTATTCAAAGAGGCTATCCAGCGAAACTGGTACAGGATACCATACAGACAGTGGCTGTGATTGATAGAGACATGCTATTTAAAACCAAATCCTCTCATGATAAGGAAAAGAGGTTGGTTTTTGTCTCTAGCTATTGCAGACAAAGTCAGCAAATCACTCAAATTATTCGTAAACATTGGGCTATTCTACAAAACTGTATACCTAATGTTGAGGAGTTCTGCCATTACCCAATGCCAGCATATAAACGTAATAAGAGTCTGAAGGATTCACTTGTTAAGGCTGATGTGGGCCCTGGCAGATCTCCTCAACAGGGATACATTACAAAAAAGAATTTGGGCTGTTTTCCCTGTTTGGGTTGTGTAAACTGTGGTTCCATCATTAGAAGCCCACACTTTGTACACCCTCAAACTGGGTATAAATTCAAATTTAAGGATTATTACACCTGTAATACCAACTTTGTAATCTACCTGATAAAGTGTCCGTGTGGGCGTGCCTATGTGGGCAAGTCCACCAGACGGGTAGGGGACCGCATCACGGAACATAAAAGCAATATTAGGTGCAAGGTATTGACTGCCCCAGTAGCATATCATTTTTTGCAAGCAGGGCATCATGTGAGCCAACTTCGCTTCCAAGTTATCGATCATGTTAAGACCCCTAGGCGGGGCGGTAACAGGACTCTGTTACTGAAACAACGTGAATCCTATTGGATTTTTAAGTTGGATACCTTGGAACCAAAGGGGATGAACCGAGAAATTGACTGGTCTATTTTCTATTGATGCCCTGCTTGCTCTCTCTATATATATGTATAGATGCGTGTATCTATGTGTATATATATGTAAAAAAAAAAATTTGGGGTACAATGAGTTATCACTCTCTGTCCCCCCCATATGTATATACTTTTTTCAACTTAGAGAAGAGCTACTAAAAAAAAGGGGGGGCTCCTATAGTCGTCTAACTATGAATTTAAAGTGTAGTTAGAAAGATGTTGATGTTTATTGTGAATTATTTTCCAGCATTTGCAGAGTGAACTATAATGCAAATATGTATTTTAGAACATGATTGAATTTTCTCTATGTCTGTATGTAATATCATCCTGATTGGATGATGTAAGTATGGAAATATTCTCTTGAGGCCTCCTTACATTTTAATTTTTGTTTTTAAATTTGCATGTCATGCCACCCTTGACCAGTAGAGGTCAATATAGTAGTGATATCAATGGGCCAATGTCATTATAAAGTATTGAAAGAGTTAATATGATGAAGCAATTACCTGGCCCAGCCTATTTAAACAGGTGTGGTGTGTGTGTTTGTTATCACATGACTAAGGGGTATTGACCCCGAAACGTTGTGGCTTTCTGTGTCTGATCCTGTTCAAATAAAAATTGGGATTCTAATCAAGAGGAGTTACCCTTGTTCTTTTTTATACTCTATTGATCTTCTAAGGAGACAGGGCAAAAAGCTTCAGAGAATTCATTGAGCATGCGTGTAAACATTGTGAATAATGCGCAGGCGTCAAACTATTGAAATTGCGGAGTATAATTTATGCAAAAAGCAGAGCATTATAGACCGCCCTTTGTATTGGGACAGATAATGTACGTCATAGTTGAAAATAAAATAGTTTTATTACATTATCGGAACTTCGTTTTGAAAAAACGGTAAGTATAATGGAGCGAGATTAATATGTTTTACAGATTAGATTTTTTAAAAAAAAAAGGGTAATTTGTGAAAAACTTTACCAATCCTTTTAACTAGCTCTGTTTTGCTGTGAAAAACGTATAAAATGGACTGAGATAAAGGCGGTCTGCAGGGGCTTAAAAATAGGCAGAGATTTATATTTTAGATGTTATAAATATTAATATAACAATATTGGTTGTGCAAAGCTGGAGAATGTGGGTAGTAAAGGCGTTATCATCTATATTTTTAAACAATAAACATTTTGTCCCTTTAAACCCCAAATTCCATTCCTTAAGAAAAAGATACGGCCAAATTTCATTCCCATATAGGGCTATATTACGAGTGGTGCTATATTCTACGCTTGCGTGTTAACGTTGCCAGACGGAGGCTTTTTGTGAGTGATATATTGCGCTCGTAATACACGTTAAAAGTAAAAAGTTAGCATGAGAGCGAAAAACCAACATATACATACATACACATATTTAGACATGTGTTTGGATATATATGTTAAAGCCCTTTGCAGCCCTCTTTTGTCATATACCTTATACCATATATCTTTGAGTCCTTTTATAAAAAAAAGTTTTTAAATGATTTTTATCAGACAGTGTTTATATGAGTGTAACTGTACTTTAACATGTATTTATGTTGTGTTTAATGCAACCTTTTTTTCTTCCCCTACCCTTTATTCGAGCTCTGAAGTTGCGCTAAGTCAATTAACGTAAATCTCGATTGAGCTCTCGTGTTCGTGTATACTTTCAACTTGTAATATTAGCACTATTTCTGACGTGAGCAAAAAGCTGAAAAAAGCTGATTTCGCTTGCTCGCTACTCCACTCTTAATCTAGCCCATAATGTTTAATTAAGCATAAGTAAAAATCGTTCCCTGCAATACGTTTGATAATAGCAGGGTTTCTCCACCCCAACCCTGAGAGGTTTGAGTACATTCTGTGGGATACAGAACCCTGACGCTCCTACATTCTGCACAGGGATTGGAGATCATTTATATTGGTCCCTAATGGCTACAACAATGGAACTATGAAAAGCAGCATCCCTTAGGTTTTTAAGGGGCTTTCCCAGGCTTGCAAAACAATCGGCTAGATTTAGAGTTTTGCGTTAGAAGGGGTGCGTTAGCTACGCGTGCTTTTTTTTTCCCTGCACCTTTTAAATACCGCTGGTATTTAGAGTTCACAGAATGGCTGCGTTAGGCTCCAAAAAGGGAGCGTAGAGCATAATTTACCGCCACTGCAACTCTAAATACCAGCGGTGCTTACGGACGCGGCCAGCTTCAAAAACGTGCTCGTGCACAATTCCCCCATAGGAAACAATGGGGCCATTTGAGCTGAAAAAAAACCTAACACCTGCAAAAAAGCAGCGTTCAGCTCCTAACGCAGCCTCATTGTTTCCTATGGGGAAACACTTCCTAAGTCTGCACCTAACAACCTAACATGAACCCCGAGTCTAAACACCCCTAACCTTACACTTATTAACCCCTAATCTGCCACCCCGCTATCGCTGACCCCTGCATTACACTTTTAACCCCTAATCTGCCGACCGCACACCGCCGCAACCTACGTTATCCCTATGTACCCCTAATCTGCTGCCCCTAACACCGCCGACCCCTATATTATATTTATTAACCCCTAATCTGCCCCCCTCCAACGTCGCTGCCACCTACCTACAATTATTAACCCCTAATCTGCCGACCGGACCTCACCGCTACTATAATAGTTATTAACCCCTAATCCGCCTCACTCCCGCCTCAAAAACCCTATAATAAATAGTATTAACCCCTAATCTGCCCTCCCTAACATCACCGACACCTAACTTCAAGTATTAACCCCTAATCTGCCGACCGGACCTCGCCGGTACTCTAATAAATGTATTAACCCCTAAAGCTAAGTCTAACCCTAACACTAACACCCCCCTAAGTTAAATATAATTTTTATCTAACGAAATAAATTATTTCTTATTAAATAAATTATTCCTATTTAAAGCTAAATACTTACCTGTAAAATAAACCCTAATATAGCTACAATATAACGAATAATTATATTGTAGCTATTTTAGGATTAATATTTATTTTACAGGCAACTTTGTATTTATTTTAACCAGGTACAATAGCTATTAAATAGTTATTAACTATTTAATAGCTACCTAGTTAAAATAATTACAAAATTACCTGTAAAATAAATCCTAACCTAAGTTACAATTAAACCTAACACTACACTATTAATAAATTAATTAAATAAAATACCTACAAATAAATACAATTAAATAAACTAACTAAAGTACAAAAAATAAAAAAAGAACTAAGTTACAAAAAATAAAAAAATAATTTACAAACATTATAAACAATTTTATGCTAATTACACCTACTATAAGCCCCCTAATAAAATAACAAAGCCCCCCAAAATAAAAAAAATGCCCTACCCTATTCTAAAATAAAAATTGAAAAGCTCTTTTACCTTACCAGCCCTTAAAAGGGCCTTTTGCGGGGCATGCCCCAAAGAATTCTGCTCTTTTGCCTGTAAAAAAAAACATACAATACCCCCCAAACATTACAACCCACCACCCACATACCCCTAATCTAACCCAAACCCCCCTTAAATAAACCTAACACTAAGCCCCTGAAGATCTCCCTACCTTATCTTCACCACGCCGGGTATCACCGATCCGTCCACAAGAGGCTCCAAAGTCTTCATCCAAGCCCAAACGGGGGCTGAAGAGGTCCATCATCCGGCTGAAGTCTTGATCCAAGCGTGGGGGTGAAGAGATCCATCATCCGGCTGAAGTCTTCTATCAAGCGGCATCTTCAATCTTCTTTCTTCCGGATCCATCTTCATCCCGCCGACGCAGAACATCCATCCTGGCCGACGACTTCCCGATGAATGACGGTTCCTTTAAGGGACGTCATCCAAGATGGCGTCCCTCGAATTCCGACCTCTCCAGCTTTGTATGCTGAATCAATGGTGCCGGGATTATACAAAGATATCACAATTAATATCCTTAAATCCCAATGTTCAACACTCTCTGATGTGGTGGTTAAATCATCAGCATTTAGTTCAAGGGGCCTCTTTTGTTCGGCCAACCTGGACTGTGATCACAACAGATGCGAGTCTTTCAGGTTGGGGAGCTGTCTGGGGATCTCTGACAGCACAAGGGGTTTGGAAATCTGAAGAGGCGAGATTACCAATCAATATTTTAGAACTCCGTGCAATTCTCAGAGCACTTCAGTTTTGGCCTCTGTTGAAAAGAGAACCGTTCATTTGTTTTCAGACAGACAATATCAAAACGGTGGCATATGTCAAACATCAGGGTGGGACTCACAGTCCCCAAGCTATGAAAGAAGTATCTCAGATACTTGTTTGGGCGGAATCCAGCTCCTGTCTAATTTCTGTGGTTCATATCCCAGGTGTAGACAATTGGGAGGCGGATTATCTCAGCCGTCAGACTTTACATCCAGGGGAGTGGTCTCTTCATCTGGATGTGTTTTCTCAGATTGTTCAGAAGTGGGTTCTTCCAGAAATAGATCTGATGGCTTCTCATCTAAACAAGAAACTTCCCAAATACCTGTCCAGGGATTCTCAGGCGGAAGCAGTGGATGCGCTGACACTTCCTTGGTGTTGTCAACCTGCTTATATCTTCCCTCCTCTAGTTCTTCTTCCAAGAGTGATCTCCAAAATCATCATGGAACAATCATTTGTGTTGCTGGTGGCTCCAGCATGGCTTCACAGGTTTTGGTATGCGGATCTTGTTCGGATGTCCAGTTGCCAACCTTGGCCACTTCCGTTAAGGCCGGACCTACTGTCTCAAGGTCCGTTTTTCCATCAGGATCTCAAATCATTGGTATGGAAATTGAACTCTTAGTACTAAGTCATAGAGGTTTCTCTCACTCAGTAATTAATACTATGTTACAAGCTCTTAAATCTGTCTCTAGGAAGATTTATTATCGAGTTTAGAAGACTTACATTTCATGGTGTTCTTCTCATAAATTCTCTTGGCATTCTTTTAGAATTCCTAGAATTTTACAGTTTCTCCAGGATGGTTTGGATAGGGGTTTGTCTGCAAGTTCTTTGAAGGGACAAATCTCTGCTCTTTCTGTTTTATTTCACAGAAAGATTGCTAATCTTCCTGATATTCACTGTTTTGTACAGGCTTTAGTTCGTATTAAGCCTGTCATTAAATCAATTTCTCCTCCTTTGAGTCTTAATTTGGTTTTGAGGGCGTTACAGGCTCCTCCATTTGAGCCTATGCACTCTTTGGACATTAAACTGCTTTCTTGGAAAGTGTTGTTCCTTTCGGCTATCTCTTCTGCTAGAAGAGTTTCTGAACTTTCTGCTCTTTCTTGTGAGTCTCCTTTTCTGATTTTACATCAGGATAAGGCGGTTTTGTGGACTTCATTTAAGTTTTTGCCTAAGGTTGTGAATTCTAACAACATTAGTAGAGAAATTGTTGTCCCTTTCTTGTGTCCTAATCCTAAGAATTCTTTGGAAAGATCCTTACATTCTTTGGATGTGGTAAGGGCTTTGAAATATTATGTGGAAGCTACTTAAGATTTCAGGAAGACTTCTAGTCTATTTGTTATATTTTCTTGTCCTAGGAAAGGTCAGAAGGTCTCTGCTATTTCCTTGGCTTCTTGGTTAAAGCTTTTGATTCTTCAAGCTTATTTGGAGTCGGGTCAGGCCCCGCCTCAGAGAATTACAGCTCATTCTACTAGATCAGTCTCCACTTCGTGGGCTTTTAAGAATGAAGCTTCAGTTGATCAGATTTGCAAAGCAGCGACTTGGTCCTCTTTGCATACATTTACTAAATTCTACCGTTTTGGTGTATTTGCTTCTTCAGAAGCAGTTTTTGGTAGAAAAGTTCTTCAGGCAGCTGTTTCAGTTTGATTCTTCTGCTGATGTTTTAAGTTTTTCTTTTCTTCATAAGAATAACTTATATTTTGGGTTGTGGATTATTTTTTCAGCATATGGCTGTTGTTTATTTTTATCCCTTCCTCTCTAGTGACTCTTGCGTGGAGTTCCACATCTTGGGTATTGATATCCCATACGTCACTAGCTCATGGACTCTTGCCAATTACATGAAAGAAAACATAATTTATGTAAGAACTTACCTGATGAATTAATTTCTTTCATATTGGCAAGAGTCCATGAGGCCCACCCTTTTTTTTTATGGTGGTTATGATTTTTTTGTATAAAGCACAATTATTTCCAAATTCCTTTGTTGATGCTTTTTACTCCTTTCTTTATCACCCCACTTCTTGGCTATTCGTTAAACTGAATTGTGGGTGTGGTGAGGGGTGTATTTATAGGCATTTTGAAAGAAATGAATTTATCAGGTAAGTTCTTGCATAAATTATGTTTTTCATGCTGATGGGGCAGTTCTAAGGTTCCTTCCTAAAGTGTTTTCGGAAAGAATATTTAGTCAGGAAATTGTTGTTCCTTTTCTTTGCCATAGTTCTTTTTTTCTGAAGAATGTTTGTTATACAACTTGGAGGTTGTGCCTGCTTTCAAATTTTATTTTCAGGCGACTAGGGAGATGTGATGTAGTGGTTAGCTCCACCACTCCTGAAGCAGGAGGTTGTGGATTGAATTCAGGTAGAGCTCCTGTTTCCCCATCTTCTTTTTTTTTTTTTTTTTTTTTAAATTCTTTTTATTGAGAGTATCGCACATGAAGAACCATAGTTACATCAGATATCAAAAAAACAAAAGAATCAAGCACCAACGCAGTTGGGCACATTGTCATATATTAAACTTTCAGCACAACCTTAGTTCCGATGCTTTTAACATATATATGTCATGAACCTTTCTCATATGTGTTTACCTCTCACAAATTTTGTATTTTATAACACTCCCCCCATTCCCACCCCTCTAGCCCCCTAAACTCTACCCAAACTGTCAAAACTCCCTCCCACACCCTGTAGACCCAAACCTAGAGTTCCCCTTGAAATAGCTTTTTAAGATTTCTCTTAGTGAGCAGCGTGAAGAGGGAAAAAAAAAAAAAAAGGGGGGAGAAGGAGGGAAAAAGAAGGGATGTTATTGTCTCTCCTGTCTCCCTCTCCTCCTGTAGTCTTTAGGAGTTCCTTGGATAAAGTATGTGCGCCCACTCGCCCCTCAAGGAGTTCTCCAAGAATATCTCAGAATGCTGAAATGGTAGTAAAATCTGTCTTTGAATCTGGAGTTCAAAGGTCAAAATCAGTCTGCGCCATTTCCTTAAAAACAGATTAAGCCTATTACCGACATCTACCCTGGTGTCTATCTGCTCTATAAATAAGTGTGTTTTCAGGATGTTACGAAAGTAAGCTATAGTAGGTCTTGTCCTCTTGGTCCAATGGTTTAGGATACATTTTCGCGCAAGTAGGATAGTCAGGGTCAGTTCCATGTCACAATGCTTATATTGAGCACCCCAATTTAGAAACAGGACATCCGTGGAATTGAGCGAGATCGGGATCTTCAATCTCTTGTTGATCCAGTATTGTAATTGGTGCCAGAATTGCCTTATCACTGGGCAATCCCATATGCAGTGCAACAGACCCGGGGCCTCTGCGGAACATTTAGAACATTTATTAGGGCAATTAGGTATCCACTTGACCAGTCTTTTAGGGTCAGGTAAGCTCTATGTAAAAATTTAGTTTGGGTTTCCCTGAGATTCACAGAGAGAGTCGCCTTTCTAACTTTCTCCAGTGCTCCCCGGGCCTTTTCCACTATAATCCCCGGGACCCCCTCTCTCTCCCATCCCATCACAGCAGACGACTGTATTTTCATCAGTCTATCCTGTAGAAAGGTTTGATAGATCTCTGATAGAGAGAATCTGCCCATCTTAAAAAGGGATTGTGTAAGTCGAAAAGGGGGACCATCCCAGAAGTCCGGATTATCTCTAATCAGTGTGTTCAAATAGTGACGCGCCTGCAAATAGGCATAAAAGTGGGCATTCGGAAGATTAAACTCCCTTTGCAGTATAGAAAAGGATTTTACCGAGCGAGTCAGGGGCTCCAACAAAGATCCCACCGACTTCAGACCCAGTTTCTCCCAGTGGTCAAAGGGTTTCATATCCACTCCCACTGGGAAGTCCGGATTATTGTGGAGGGGAAGAAAGACCGAGCTATGACAACTTCTTTTCAAAAATTTATGTGCCTGATGCCAGGCTCTTAATGGGTCACGGTATAGCAAGTTCATGCCCACCAATTTAGCCGCTCCCGATTTCGCCATGTGTGGCGCATATGCCAGGGAGATTCCCCCAAGGTCAGCACATTCCAAGCTGGGCCTATAGAAATGTTGTGTATCCACCTGCAAGTCCAGAACCAAACGGACCAGTGCTGCCCAGTTGTAAAGTTTAAAGTCCGGCAGGGAGAGACCCCCTTTCAGGTACGGCATAGATAACTTATCTGCCGATATTCGGGGCTTGCCCCCCTCCAGACAAAAAATCGTGTTGCCGCATTCAACAACTTCACATCTGACTTTGTCAGTAACAGAGGCAGCATGAGTAGCGGGTATAGAAGGCGGGGGAGAACCACCATCTTCACTAGGCTGATCCTACCCGCCAGCGACAAGGGAAGAGACTTCCAGCTTCTCATCAGGCTACAGAGCTTGGCACACAGGGGGGTTAGATTCATAGAGTATATCTTATTGGGATTAACAGGAATGTGGATTCCAAGATAAGTTAGACTCTGGGAGGCCGTTACAAACGGATAGTCATGCACACTGCCTTTTTTCTTATTTAACCACAAGATCTCTGATTTTTGCATATTGACCTTGTACCCCGAGAAGGAGCCAAAGTCACTCAAAGTTTGCAAAATCGAAGGGATATGCAGCTTCGGATCCTGCACAAACAACATCATGTCGTCTGCATATAATGCCAGCTGTTGGGGGACCCCTCCCATATTGATACCTGGGAAGATTTGGCGCAGCTTTATTGCCAGCGGCTCTAGGGCCATATTGAATAGTAGCGGCGACAGGGGGCAACCTTGTCTAGTGCCTCGCCCTAGAGTCACATTGGGGGAGAATGTGTTGTTTACACATATATTAGCAACGGGGGAGGAGTATAGGTTTTTAAGGAAAGATGTAAAGGGACCTGAGATATTGAACTTGGCCATAGTGTGGAACAAGTGACTCCACTCCACCCTATCAAAGGCCTTCTCTGCGTCCAAGGACAGCAGAAAGGCCTCCGGAAGCGGTTTGTCCACTCCATTGTGATTTCCATTCCAAAAATAACTAATCAAGTGTAGCACTCGTCGGATATTAACTACTGATGATCTCGCATGCATGAAGCCTGTTTGGTCTTCGTGGATCACCTCTGGTAAGATGAATTTGAGGCGCTCTGCCAGTAGTTTCGTAAGAATCTTATAGTCTGCATTAAGCAGCGATATCGGTCTATAGGATTCAGGGAGGAGAGTGTCTTTTCCCGCTTTAGGGATGAGGGTAATATAAGCCGCAGAGAATGAACTGGACGGAGTGTCGGCCGCCGAAAAGTATTTCGTGAACAGGTCCGTCAATACTGGGACTACCTGTGGTTTCAGCATTTGGTAGAACTCAATGGGCAGACCATCAGGGCCGGCTGCTTTGCCCAAGGCTAGCGATGTTATCATTCTACCTACTTCCTCCCAAGAGATAGGCGCATTCAGTTTGTCCAACTGATCGTCTGAGATCCGTGGTAAGTGAACAGAGCTCCAGAAGTCTCTCAGAACCTCTTCAGGACAGTTTTGGTCACTGGTGTAAAGCCGATAGTAGTAGGAGGCAAATGCCTCCGCTATTCTCTTGGGTTCTCTGACCACTTTGTCTCCATCCCTGAGGGCAGGTATAAAGCGTTTTGAGGTTTTTAAATTGACCAAGGAAGCCAACAACCTACCCGACCTGTCACCATACCTGTAGTATTTACCTCTGGTCCTTAAAAGGGTCCGAGATGTCTGATAAGCCAGAAGTGCGTCATATTCGTTTTTGACAGCAATGTATTTCTGGTGATGTGACCTCGTGGGCCCATTACGATAGGTTAAATAGGCGGCAGCTAAGCTATTTCTGAGTGCTTCCAGTCTCTCTGCATGTATTTTCCTTTTGCGGGAAAGAAAGGCCAAAATGTTCCCTGCTAGCACCACCTTCGCAGTTTGCCAGAAGAGTTCGGGCGTTGCAAGATGTTGCGCATTGGTCGAGTGGAAATCATCCCAACTCTTGACCATGTACTGCTGGAACTCCTGAGATGTGATTAGGTATTGTGGGAACCTGAGAGTTCGCCTCTCGTTTGGCGGATCTACAGCATCAAGGAAGAGCCCCACAGGGGCGTGATCAGACACCATTACCTCTCCTATGTTGGTATCTATGATCCGAGGGATCAAAGAGTTGGAGGTTAGAAACATGTCAATGCGGGACATTGTGGGCAAAGCCCGGGAGACACAGGAATAATCTCTTCCATCCGGATAGAATTTGCGCCAGATGTTAACAACATCCAGAGAAGAAGTTAGAGCTTTAAAAATTTCAAATTCAAATTTACCATCCGATTTAACATGCGGTCCAGGGGCGGCCCTAGAGGCGTCCCTAAGCTTGTCACACTGCGGGTTGGGAGCCAAGTTAAAATCCCCTCCAATGATAAGGGCAGAGCCCAGAAAAGGAGTCAGGACTCCAATCAGATTTTTCCAGAACGTCCTATCCCTCTGGTTGGGGGCATAAACATTACATAGAACATATTTTTTATTGGCTATTGTGGTCTGTACAATAAGGTACCAGCCCTCCGGGTCTTTAGTCACTACCTTGTCTGTGAGGTCTAGTTTCTTCCCAAATAAAATTGCTACACCCCGGCTGGCACTCTTGTATGAAGCAAACTCAGCTCTACCCACCCAGTCTCTCTCTAGCTTAGCATGTTCAATGTCAGTCAGGTGCGTCTCTTGCAAGAACGCGACATCTGCTCTTTTTTTCCTCAATTGAGTAAGTATGGTCTTTCTCTTTACAGGGGAGTGAATACCCCCCACATTCCAGGAGTATATATTAAATTATAGTATTAAATAAGATACCTCGAGAGAGAGAGGAAGAGAGACAAAAAAAAAAAAGGGGGGGGGTGGGGAAGGAAGAGGGAGAGGATAGAGGGTCTTCACGCTGTCACATACCTCCTGGTAGACTTTTGTTCTCCAGTGTAATACAGGGTCTCGTATGCTGCAAAAGGACAACAAGGAACAGAGTGTCAACCAAATACTATCAGCACATCTGATATCAGTGAGCAGCTTGCTACAGCTTAACTTGCTTAACAGACATTCCACCCCAGATCCTAAGAGCCCATGCTGCAGGTCCAGGGGAAGGCTATTCCAACCCCCAGGTAGTAGTTGTAAATGCAACATAGAAAGACCAATGGGTAAACAACTTATCAGATTCCCAACCATGTAACACCTTGCTCCCTGAGTGATCCTGACACAACATAATGGGTTTAACATACAATATTCAGTGATCTCAGGAGACACAGATATAAGATGGATAAGCATCAACAGATTAAACATTGCATAAGAAAGTAAGCCCGTGTTGCTGGGCATTGGTCTCGGTATTATTACTATAAGCAATTTCAGGAACTCAAACATTAAACTTATATACAATCTAAACTTATTAAGTATCAACAGAGGTGCCCAAAGATTGGGCAGCCACTTTCTAGTTTCGGCTGCTTCAGCCATTTAACACATTATATTGAAGAAAGCGTAAGCATTGCGAGTATGTCAAAGTCCTCATCCCTCCCCACCTCTTGCTCTCCCTGGGCTCATTCCTCCATATTCTACATCTAGAAATGCCTGCGCCGTTTCTGGTGAATCAAAAAATTTGGGTCCCCTCGGGGTCGAGATTTTCAATTTGGCAGGGTATAGCAAGTAAGCCTGTCTACCTTCACGGTGTAATCTGGAGCATAGCGCAGAGAATTCTCTACGCCTCTTCATCAAGTCTACTGAATAGTCCTGAAACAGCAGGAGCCTGGAGTTATCATAGGTTAAGTTCTCTACTCTTCTATATGCCCTCAAAATTGTAAGTTTAGTTTGGAAATGGAGGAACTTTATCATTATTGGGCGGGCTTGAGCATCGCGATCCATGGCGAGTCTTTCTGGGCCTACCCTGTGTGCCCTTTCAACACTCCCCACTAACCTTTCAGTTGGGATATCTAGCAGTGTTGGGAGAACAGTTTCCACAAATTTTAAAATCTCTGTTGGTTTAATCGATTCAGGGAGCCCCAGTAGGCGAATATTATTGCGCCTTGAGCGATTCTCGAGGTCATCAATTTTTTGCTGCAAAGCTAAAGAGTGTTTTTCTAGGGCCTCTAATTTACTAGTGGTAGCGACCTATGTGTCCTCAAGGTCAGAGATCCTGGTCTCTGCTTCAGTTACTCTAGTGGAGAATTGCTTCACCTCCTCCGCCAGGGTATCTACTCCCTTTTGGAGGTTCTCTATTTTGGGCAAAAACAGGGTAGAAATCTGCTTAACTATAGGGTGTGGGTCAAGTAAAGTGTGGTCTTGCTGAACCTCATAAGAAGGTCCCTGGGTTACAGCTTCTGATCCCTGTTTGGCTCTGCACTCTGCATTCTTATTGCGATTTGCCATTGGGTCCTGTATAAGATATTTCTCCATGCACACACAGCTATGTTTTAAGGTATGTTATACATCAGATTTCTTACCAAAAAAGCAATGAATTTGTGAAGGTCACACTAAATGTAGTCCCCCTAACGTAACCTATGATCTAGGAGCAAAAGGGAGATTAGGCCTATATGCTTATACTGTGAAAAAAACCCTCTTAGGGCTGAGCTTATTTCTACCACAAATACAAGGATGAACAAAACACAGTGCCTATTAAATCACCAATTTAAAAAGTACAGTGAGCCTGTAGAAAATAAAAGGAAGGTTAGACACATCAATACCATCCAAAGCATTTGTCATAAAAAGTTCCTTTTCAGTCTTCGTCCACTTACGTGGCCCTAGAGCCACTGCCGTGAGCAATGGTCACAAAATGTACTGAGCAATGTGGCCCTTATAGAGAGTAATATGTCACAAGCCGTGAGCAGAGAAGTGAACCTTTGAGTGGCCAAAAAAGTTTATGTTCCACCACCCCAATATTCTGTTAGCCTCACAGGCACCAGCAGGTACTTAGCCTGATAGTCTTTAGGGAGCAGTGAAAAACAAAGTTTGCTCTTTCAAGGCTGTGCACGAACAGGGTTCTGCAACAACAAATAGCTGGATGTACTACAGTTCAGCCCTGATTTAGCCGTTCCCTGATGTTTCCCAAGTAGAGGCTTCAGTGATATGGGAATAAAAAGTGCTGGAGGCCGCCCCACGTGTCTGTTCCACAGGTGTATGGTGTAGAGATATGCCCCAGCTATATTATGGGTGCTGCGGGGAGCTCATTTAACTATTTGTCCCAAACCTAGGGCCTTCTTGCTTGCCCTATTTCTCAATACTCCCAAAAGCAAGGGGGGCCCCAGTTCCACAAGTTGACCCAGCAAGGTGCCACTAAGTAGTAAAGAATGTCTGTCGGGCCGTGTTAAAGTCTTACCAACCTCCACTGCAAAGGCCGTCACCATCCATGTGTCCGCATCAGCCAAGGAGTGCCCCGATATAGGCCAGAAGAGCCCTCTGCCAGCATATACCCCAGTTCCAGGTTGGGTAGTGGCGTTCTTCTCCTAGGTTGTCACACAGCGTGGGGCAAGTCTGTAGTGCCCTCTGATGCTTACCGCTGCGCTCCCCGCAGGCCTCCGGTAGCGAAACGTGTCCTGTGCCGCCTGGATATATGAATCCGCTCCTCCGGCACCACCGATGTAAGTGGCACCCGTTTCAGCTGCAGCGGCTAACTGAAGTCACTCCTCCCAACCAATTCACTGTGTCCGCTTCACTCCACAGCGGTGTACACAGCTCCTTCCCTCTCTGCCTCAGGACGCCAATATGGCCGCTCCCGCGAAGGGAGCCAAGATTCTTCACGGACCTCCGTGGGAGAAGATGTTTAATTACCGCCTCTTCAGTGCCCAGACACGATGGCTGTCAAGGGCAGTTAGGCTCGGGCAAAGATTGAGGCTGAAGCCGATAAAAAGCACTCAATTTAGGTGTACTGTGCACGGGGCTTCACACTCACGCTGCTGCTCTTAAGCCCGCCCCACCAGAAGTCGACAGTTTCTTTTTTATATAAACCTCAGGCACCTCTGCACCTTGTGTTTCTTTCTTTCTCTCCTTTCCTTTGGTCAAATGACTGGGGATTGTGGGTAAGGAAGTGATACTTATCAGCTTTGCTATGGTGCTCTTTGCCTCCTCCTGCTGGCCAGGAGTGATATTCCCAATAGTAATTGATGATGATCCGTGGACTCACTGTGTCAAGAAATAAAAAAAAATTATCAGGTAAGCATAGGTAGGCACAGAAGCATGAATGTGCCATTTTTTTATTAAGACTTTTTTATCTTTAAAGCTTATTGTTAATTTTCTTTGCTAAATTATCATCTTGTTTACCAACTAAAAAACAAAGTATATATTCACAATTAAAGGGACAGTCAACTCCAAAAATTTTATTGTTTAAAAACATAGATAATTCCTTTATTACCCATTCCCCAGTTTTGCATAACCAACACTGTTATATTAACACAAATTTTACTTCTGTGATTACCTTGTATCTAAGATTCTTTTGATAGCTCCCTGATCACATGATTATTTATTTATTGTCTATTGACTTGCATTTTAGCCAATTAGTGCTGTGTTGTGCACAACTCAACGGGCGTGAACACACTGTTATCTATATGGCCCACATGAACTAGTAGTCTCCTGATGTGAAAAGCAAATAAAAAAGTCTGTGATTAGAGGTTTGAATGTTATAAATTATATTAATATAACAATGTTAGTTGTGGAAAGCTGGGGAATGGGTAGTAAATGTGTTATATATTTATATATATTTTTTTAAAATAACAATTTTTGTGTTGACTGTCCCTTTAAGCACTGCTTTGCAAATGATCTGCGTTTTAAATGATCATTTTGTCAGTTGCTTTGTAATGCAACCCAGCGACAAGCTTCTTGAGTATATTTATTTTATATCCATTGCTGTTGCTAAATAAGGACAGATATAAACGAGCTTCTGCCCTGATCAAGCCAACACTGTGAGCTAAATTGATTAAAGGGCCATTATACACTCATTTTTCTTTGCATAAATGTTTTGTAGATGATCTATTTATATAGCTCATCAAGTTTTTAGTTTTTTTTTAATGTATAGTTTTGCTTATTTTTAAATAACATTGCTCTGATTTTCAGACTCCTAACCAAGCCCCAAAGTTTTATGTGAATACCGTCAGCTACCTTCTCCAGCTTGCTCCTGTTTGTGTAAAGGGTCTTTTCATATGCGAAAGAAGGGGGAGGGGGGAGTGTCTTATTTCCCACTTGCAGTGGGCTTTCCAGCTACCTTTTCAACAGAGCTAAACTGTTAGCTGCTAAGTAAGTTTTTAAACAGTTTTATACTGGATTTTTATATCAGTATCTGTGCATCTTATTCTTTATAGTAGTGTCTATTACATGCAGTTATATGAAAATGAGTGTATACTGTCCCTTTAAGCCTCATTTGTAGCTTTTTTTGTCTATATGAAGCAGGTCCACATTAGTGAGCCTGCTGCCACATATTTAAGAAGCAGAAACTGCTTCTTTTTCCTCTCCGTTCACGATGACGGTCTCTGCTCTAGCACAATTAGTTGCACCGGAGTAGGGGGCGGCATTTCACAAGAATCCTCTTGTGCAATGTTACATTTTGCTGTATGATTCAACATCGCAAGTGCAGACGGACAGGTTCACTACTTGTTAACCTGTCTGCCTGCTGGGATAATAAATCTTGCCCTGTGTAGCATGTTGCAGTGTTAGTGTACAAAATTATGTAGTATTCACTCCACCCTCTCTTTGAGCAAGGAAAATGTCACAATTGTCATCGTTGACTACAATAAAAGTGGACAATATAAATCATCAGTACAGTTAAATAAGCATTTTATATGATCTTCATGTTTGAGTTTAATATTACTTTAACTCTTTCCTGTGGGCTGATTCTCCGCTTTGGTCACCAGGTTATTTCTGCTGCTATGTCGGTAGGAATATTGCATGTTACCTGCCAGTTTGTCTCCTGCAATACACAATCCGCTTTGCTCTGCTCCTTCGTACAATCCTGTTTGCGGCTGAAAGGAATTCATTTGAAATGCGCCATGCTTGAGCAAGTTTAATAATATTGTGTGCAGCAGAAATATCATAAGCAAAAGTGCCAAAGCGCAGCTCAAGTATCCAGTTAGCTATACTGTAGCAGAATGCTCCTATGAGACAGAGTTTATGCCGCTGTATAATCATCTGCAAAAAGACTTTCTAATACACTTGCAATCACACTAAGTAAGCAGCGCTGTGAGGTCATTAAAGGGACATTAAGCACCTTTTGCTTTTAGAGAGGGGGAAAAAAATCAACTTAGTTTTTCTTCTGAATGCTGAAATTCAAAGAGCTGGTTTAGGCATTTTTTAACCACTTGTTTGTTAGTTTGCTAGTTACACACACCTTAGTGATTTAACCCCCCTAGCCACCAGTAACAAGCACAGAAAATGATTTAAACCCTTGGTTGCTAGTAAACATACCCCCCATAACAAGTAAAGCACATAATTTAACCCTTTATGCACTGATGATTTATTATGTTTTTATACATAGAAAATTACCTTGTCCCCTGTGGGCACTGAGCCTTCATAAGCGTGCACTAGTTATTTCTCTTTATTATGTGTTTGATGGTTCATTCCAGGAATAAATGATTGTGAGCCAAAATACTTTTTCAGATTAGTAACTCATTTTTGGATATGTTCACTATCTATCTGTCTATCTATCCATTCCTCTATCTCTATCCATTTAATTATTTTTACTTTTTTGCAAAAAAGAAAAATAAACAAATCAATATTTAAAGGAACAGTCAACACCAAAATGATTATTGTTTAAAAAGACAGATAACGCCTTTACTACCCATTCCCCAGCTTTTGCACAACCAACATTGTTATAGTAATCTACTTTATAACATTTAAACCTCTATATTTCTGCCTGTTTCTAAGCCACTATAGACAGCCTCTTATCACATGCTTTTTTATTAGCTTTTCAGAACAATAGACTGCTAGTTAATGTGGGCTATATAGATAACATTGTGCTCACTCTCAGAGTTGTGCACAACACTGCACTATTTGGCTAAAATGCAAGTCAGAATATAATAAAAACAAGTCATGTGATCAGGGGGCTGCCACAAGAGGCTTAGATACAAGGTAAACACAGAGGTAAAAAGTATATTAATATAACCGTTAGTTATGCAAAACTGGATAATGGGTAATAAAGGGATTTTCTATCTTTTTTTAAACAATAACATTTTTGGACACTGTCCCTTTAAACATAAAATAAAAAGAAGGAATAAATCCAAATTTAAATACATTGAAGTTCATGTTCTATGTGTAACCAGTAGCACATTTTATTATTCTAACATTTTGTTTGAGATTACATGACCATCCTATGGAGATTCTCCTGTGTGTTAACGTTGCATCTGCCTTTTGTATCTTAGCAGGGATTTAGTGATGTGAAGATCGAGGATACCGCAAAGGGTCACATTGTTCATTTGCAAGAAGCAGAGACTCTTATACAGTTTGAGGAAGATTCCACCCATATAATTTGTGAGCACGACGAGCGGCTGAGGGTCAGACTACGGGACCTGGTGCTCAAATTTTTGCAGAAGTTTTAATTTATTTCAAGTCAAAGATGATAGTTATTTTTTTGGCTGAAATCCAAGGAGATCAGACTCTTTCAATATCTCTTCAGCTGTAATCTCTACCAGGAATGTTGCCACTGGCGGTGGTTCATATTGGATAATCTCTGTGTTTTAGGCATATTTTGCTGCATAAAGCATCTGATATTGAATCCTGTGAAATATTTAGACTGAAGAAACCATGAAAGAAATATAAACTTGTGCTTTAATTTCCAAAAAGGAATGAGACCACTTACAGAAGGATTTGAGAAAGCCAAGGAACCACAGCTCCAAAAATGTTACTTCTTGCATCTAACTTTTTGTTCTACATACACCTATGTATACATTTTATCCCTGGTTTCTAAAAAAAAATGTGTGTTCCCCTCTGCATTTTGGCTCCTAAGCTTTATATAAATATCTAAACCCAAGAATCACATAACATACATTCCTCATAGTGTATGTGTTAGACGTACATATCATTAAAGAGACTTGAAACCTAAGATTTTTCATTCATGATTCAGATAGAGCATTCAATTTTAAACAACTTTCCTATTTTTTATCTGTTATCAAATTTACTTTATTCTCTAGGTATGCTTTGTTGAAGAAGAAGCAACGGACGTCTGGGAGCTATCTGAACACCTCGGATGAACCAATGGCATCATGCATATATGTGCAGCCACCAATAAGCAGCTAGCTCGTAGCAGTATATTGTTACTCTTGTGCCTACCTAATTATTCTCTTGAACCAAAAACACCAAGATAATGATGCAAAGTAGATAACAGAAGTAAATTGGAAAGTTGTTCAAAAACTGCATGCTCTGTTGGAATCATGAAAGTTTAATTTTGCCTTTTACATAACCATTTTGTACAATATTGCTACTGATTTTGTATGTATTCACACCTTTACTGAATTTTACTTTAGAGTATTTAAGTATTGTTGAATCATAAAATAACTTTTTAATATTTTTTGCATATTGGTCTTTAATATTTGGTGAAATGTGTTTGACAATTAATAATGAAAACTTAGCTTAGTCTTTGTTTACCCAGAAAAAGCAGGTAATCTCTGTGACAATAATACTAAGTAGTAGGTGATCTGGCATAGGTAGTGCACTAACTTGCAGAATTCAGGTGGAGAATGCGTGCATAGGTCAACAGAGGTAGTCATATTGTCTTTACATTACACATTACAAAAGAATGCACCTACAGGGCTTATTTAGTAACAACATCTTACATGCATTTTTAAATGTGAACATTAGCTTGCCAGCATATTTATAGTAATCATGAAGCTATTGGAGAAATTAAAATGTACTAATTTGGGTTTTGATTTGTACTTAATTTTAATGTGTAAGTTTTAACTGTGCTAAATGCAGTCCTCGGTGATAAGCCGCTTTTATTATGAGCCCTAATACTTTGAAAGTATCTTTCAGGGTTCTCAAGGGTTATCATCTTTTATTACTACATTCATTTAGGACTATGTCTATGAAATACATTTTAAAGCTGGTAGCTTACACGCCCAGAAAGGTTTAATAGTTTTAGACCAGCATTTAGGTCATTGTTTAAATGTTTTGTATATGCAGTTAGGTTTATTAGAGGAATCCTTTGGGAAGGATGATTTACTACTTGGGAAAGGGAAATGGTAAAAGAAGAAATCACTGTAGAAATCTCCAGTGATAACTGAACATTAGAAAATTAAGACAAGAATGGAAATGGTCAACAAATTTTTAGGTTAAGCTGTTGGGGGGTGATAAATGATCTCTACTCAGCTGAAAACAAAAGTAATGGTCTGATATTACAGCACTTGAAAATTAGGTACTGGAGAGAGCCTTTCTTGTGCTGTCTGTCAGTAATTTTAGATCTTGGTGTGTCAGATGTTCAGTTATGCATGAATTTCCCTCCAGGATACCGAAAAGAGGTAAATTATAATTATGGTTTTATCAATGTTGTACCCAAGAAAGGAAAACTTGGCTTGAGAGTTTCTGCATCCTTATCTGATGGAAGTCAGCTGATTAACACTTTGGCCCAAAAATATATACACATTTCATACAACCTATTGAATGTGGATTTAGCAGATGCACCACCATTTTTTTTAAATATTAAGTTATCGGACCCATTTTTGTTTTTACAGCAGCTTATAATCATAAAACAATGCTTTATAGAACCAATTGGTCACCTATAATTTCCAGTTGAGGCTTGATAATGGTTTGTGTGCAGGCCAAAACTGGCCAGTGTTTATTTTTGTCCAGATGCAGAGGAATCGGATAGCAGCCATGAAAAGTAGTAATGGCAGTGGTACTCTGGAGTGATTTTGTTTACATTTCTGACAGTGTGAGGTCAAGATGTCTGACTATAAAGGGTTTTTGAGTGCTCAAAGCTAAAGCAGTCTTTTTAAGGACTTATCTGGGATAGTTATTTTTTTCTCACTTAATCCATGAATCTTTGTCCATCTTAATATGAGTAGAGTCCACTGCTTCATTCCTTACTTGTGGGAATACAGAACCTGGCCACCAGGAGGAGGCAAAGACACCCCAGCCAAAGGTTTAAATACCTCCCCCACTCCCCTCATCCCCCAGTTATTCTTTGCCTTTCATCACAGGAGGATGGCAGAGAAGTGTCGGAAGGCTCAGAGTAGTCTCTTATGGATGGTAGTTCTCTTCACTATGGGACTGGAGTTTTAAGTAGTCTTGTCAGCCTCTCAGTGAGAGCATTGACGAAGGTTAGGGTCTGGAGATGCAGGGAGAGTCTTTCTGCAAAACCATCCAGATTCGTATTAACAGCTCCTAAGCAATCAGTGTTGACGAGTTTCACTGCCTGCTTCTATCACTCAAGTCTATGTCAGGTGCGATGCTACAAGACTGTCAAACTTGAGAGGCTGTGTGTCTGTTCCACGTCGATGATTCTGATAAGATTGTTTCATGTTATTTCCTATGATAACGTAAGAAGACAGGATCACAGTGTGACTCCTTTATCTGCAATGGAATCAAGGGTTAATATCTCCGGAAGGGGATTATTGAACAGGGGGGATTTATACATGATTTGCTTTATTATGTTTTATGCTGCAACATGTGTGAGATGAGGCTGTGGCAGATGTGAGAACATTCAGTTTTTTTACTTTCGTTTGAATAACTGCGCAGCCTGTCAATTTGGCGCGCTTTCTTCCTGCAGCAGGGGTGGTCCTGCATGGCAATCAATGTGACCGTGTGTGGCCTCATTAACTTCCTCTTTCCTGACCGAGTGGTTTACAGGAGACAAAGCGGTTTCTTTGTGGGGCCTAGGTCATAGGAGGTAGTGAGTGCCCCAGCCATTGGGGGTATAAAGGTGCCATTTAATATTTTTCTGTAGTCTATGGTAAAAGCGCAAGCTATGGAGGACTCTGATGCATTAGAGGGTACTCCCTCTTTAACCAAATCTAATACCTGTTTTTATTGTGAGGAGGCTACCGTGTATCCGCCTGTTCATTAATGTTCCACATGCCTTGATAAAGTAGTTATATCCAAAAATAACAAGATGTTTAGTACTACTGAGCCATCCACCTCTGAGGGGTCTCTGTCCCGCAAGGTGCGTTCCCTGCAATCGTCTCCTATTACACATGCAGCTCTCCATTGCACTACCAATCCTCTTTCGGGAGGGGCCCTCTTACCGCTAGACCTTTCTGAACAGTTGCAAACGGTAGTGTCTGCGGCCTTTAGTGCTTTACCTCGCCCTGCTAAGCACAAGCAAAAGGTTAAATACTGCTATCCTTCCCAGGGGTTATTTCCAATTTGTTGGATTTATCTGATACTAGATTTTCCGCTGATGAAGACACCTCTGATATTTCAGAGGTGGCTCTTTCTAAATCGGCTGCCTCTAAGCCTCTGGCTGCGGAGGAATCAGACTTTAGATTTAGGATAGAGCACCTACGCTTTCTGTTAAAGGAAGTGTTGGCTACTTTAGGGGAACTTTCTATTCCTAAGCTTAATAAGGTTTATGAGGACAGGGTGGTACCACAAACTTTCCCGGTTCTCGTAAAGATGGCAAATATTATTAAGAATGAATGGAAAAGACTTGGATCTTCTTTTTCCCCTTCTTCCTGACTCTTAATTAGAGTTGTGGGGATCTGTCCCTAAGATGGATGGTGCTATCAACACACTTGCTAAACGTACCACTATCCCACTTGAGCATAGTTTGTCGTTTATGGAGCACATGGATAAGAAGCGAGAAACTCCTGTTAAGAAAAATCTTTCAGCACACAGGATTTTTCAGCCTGCAGCGACGTTTGGTGCAGTGGCTGGAGCTGCTACCTTTTGATGTGACTCTCTGTCGGAGATGCAAATATGCAGATTATACGCTTGAATGCCAAGACAATCAGGCTTTTCTGTTCTAGCCCGTAGGGCTCTATGGTTGAAGTCTTGGTCAGCTGTCATGACTTCCAAATCTAGATTACTTTCCCTTCCATTTAAGGGAAAAGTTCTTTTTGGTCCAGGTCTGGACTCTATCATATCCACGGTCACTGAGGGAAAGGGTGCCTTTTTGCCGCAGGATAAGAAGAATAAAGCTAAAGGACAGGTTCCTAATTTTCGTCCCTTTCGTTCGGATAAGTCCCAATGCCAGCAGCCACCATCTCAATCTTGGAACAAATCCAAGCAGAACAAGAAGCCCGCTGAAACAAAATTGGCATGAAGGGGTGGTCCCCGATCCATTACTGGATTGTGATGGGGGCAGACTTATCTCTCTTTGTGGAGGCTTTGCGGGGAGACGTGCAAGACCCTTGGGTTCTGGAGGTCATTGCCCAGGGTTACAGGATAGGTTTCAAGTCTCAAACTCCCAGGGGCAGATTCCTCTTATCAAACCTGTCTTCAAGACCAGAAAAACGAGACGTGAGTGATCTCTCCTCCCTAGGGGTCATTGTACCAGTACCTCTAGCAGAGAGAGGTCTTGAATACTACTCAAACCTTTTTGTGGTCCCAAAGAAGGAGGGTACGTTTTGCCCGATTCTAGACATAAAGTGCTTAAGCAAGTTTCTGTCGGTGCCATCGTTCAAGATGGAGACGATAAGGTCTGTTCTGACCTTAGTTCAAGAGGGACAGTTCATGACCACGATAGACTTGAAGGATGCTTACCTTAATGTGCCAATTCACAAGGATCACTTTAAGTTCTTAAGATTCGCTTTTCTGGATCAGCACTTCCAGTTTGTAGCTCTTCCATTTGGTCTGGCTACTGCTCCAAGAATCTTTACAAAGGTTCTGGGGGCTCTGCTCGCGGTGGCAAGATCCAGAGGTATTACAGTAGCGCCTTATTTGGACGACATTCTGGTCCAAGCTCCGTCCTACCGGCAGGCAGAAGACCATTCAAGAGCACTTCTTCAATCTCATGGATGGAAGATAAACTTGGGAAAGAGTTCTCTGGTTCCCAGTACCAGAGTGGCTTTCCTGGGGATGATAATAGATTCCATATCCATGAAGATATTTCTTACAGAAATTTTTATAAAAAAATAAGAGTGGTTGATTCATGGAATAAACTTCCATTTTAGGTGGTAAACACAAAGACTGGAAAGGAATTAAAAAATGCCTGGGACGGGGGGCGGAGCTAGCTAGCATGCTGAGTGGCTGTGTCAGATTATAGCTCCCGCCATAGTCTATACTAAAAGTTATTAAAAGTTGCCCTATTTGCATCCAGAGTTGCCCTATTTGCATCCAAAGCTACCCAGAACAGTGTTTTTGCTGCTGGAAGAACATCTGGGGGGCTGCTGGTAGACCTGCAACAACGGTGCCTGAAAGTCGGAACTGCCAGGACAAATGGAGACATCCCCTGCACCTGATTTTCAGCCACCAAAGGGTAAGCGATATCAGCCAGTGGAGCTGCAAGCGCCCCAAGAACACACGGTGGTCGGAGCAGGGTGGCTGACGACTAGAGGACTGCTGACCCTATCTTACACCGCGTGACTGCACTTACCCCAAGCTAAGACCTGTGTGGTGCCGACGGCTGTGTTCTGGGGAGATCATCTCTCCGGACCGCCTGAAGAGAAGCCCCTAGACCTGCCTTGACTGAGAGGCCTTGCTGTGAAGGAGGCGGAGAGTTCAGAGTGGCAGCTTAAAGGCCTGAGCGGCACCCGGCGCTCCACGCCATCTTGAAATAGTAAGTGTGCAGTTGTTTGACTGCCGGCCAACAATTCCCATACAGACACAATAAGCGGGTAAACACCCTCTATAGCTTGGCCTGACCGCAGCAGAGATTGAGACATTGGGAATCAGGTGTGACAAACCACCACAGGCATCACTCCTACCACTGTTGGACCTCATTTAAAACCAAGCGGTTTTAACCGTAAATATATATACAGCACTAAGTTCCAGGACTTCTAAACCTAAAATATAACTTAACAGTCCACATAATAACCTCAATCTAGTGTGGAATGGAGGCCCTACTCGCAGGCTTCAAGGCTCTCTTGGAAGAGCAAGACAGGATAATTTGCAAGAGGTTCTATAGAATTTTACTGACCTCACTCGCGCTACCTAAGAGTGCAACTGCCCTAAGAGAGGCTAAATGGCGGCCTGGCTAACAGCAACCTATCCTACAGGAAGTTAACATTCGTACAATGGAGGAGAAGACTGGGATGTCGCTGCAGGGAGTACTTTTGGTTGGCTCCCCTAGCTCAGGTTTAAAAAAAACTGTGCAATTGAACTCTTGGCACCTACCACGAGGGAGCAAAATTCTGTCTCTACCGTCGAGCGACTAGCCCCTATATGGTGTGCAGAGACACTTTCAGCAGAAAAGACTAAAGAAGACAGGCGCAGCCCGACTCAAGTGAAAGACGTTTAATAGGCAAGTGCACACACAGCTAAATGGCAACTTACAGGAATAAAAAGAATAATCAGCATGGCAGTGTATCTGCTCATCTAGCGGTTTCGTAATACTCTGGATCCAAATGTTTCTACCACCTCGGTCGGTACTGTACCAAGTCTGGGGTTTGAACTGGGATCAGTCAGTATGGAGCCGATTTTGGAGAGTGCAGAGACAGCATGAGTAATCTCTACGCGTGTTTCATCCGAGTCCGCTCAGACTTTATCAAGATAAGAAATAGCAGGTATCTAGCAAGGGCTCTAAACCGGCTTATGAATGAGCTAATGTGTCGACTTCCTGTTTGTATATGGCCAATAGTAAGTTTCAACAAAGCGGCCACAAAGTATCCTTGGAATATCAAAGTTAATACAAAGTAAAAAGTTAATACAGAGTAAAAACAGATATAGTAATTCATATTGAATTCTAAATAGACTAAAAATGTTCCTAGCATATATGAAACACGTAATGGAATACATCATTAAAACGTTGAATAAATAAATGAATGAAATATTCACATCATATTAAAAAAAAACCAAAAAAAACACATCGATAACAGATGAAATGCTGACTGACAGTATTAGGGACAACAAAAATGTCAATAATAGCACATAAAGAATGGATCAATGAGAATAGGGCTATACAGATTATGACATGTTGTTTGTTAAACATGAATAACAGACCAACTATGTCAATATGTAATAGTGCAAAGCCAGCAGAATACACAGTAGTAGATGTGTTAACCTTGTCGACAAAGTGTAACAATATAACAGTTTGATTTGACAGAACTTCAGAATTTATGTATAATACCTATAAAACATTATAATAATAATAATAAAAAAATTAAATCATAAAGATGGTACTAAAAAATTAATTATGGTGCTAAAATAATTAATTAAACCCCTATAACACTGAATATCTACAGTATAAATCGGTGGATGTCTTTCCTAAATTACGTAAAAGCTTGTAGGTCCAATTCAATATTTAGACCTTGAGGGTGCATGGATACTTTCAGCAGAGTAGGTTTGTGATTTTAGTGAATAGTTGTGGTTACAGAACATTTTGGAGTTCCTTTTGGCAGCCTGGCCGTCCACTGGCTGGAGTGTAACTGAAGGACCATCCAACCTCACTAGAGATATGACAGTTTCCATATTTATTTATAAAATATTTTACCAGGAAGGATACATTGAGATTTCTCTTGTTTTCAAGTATGTCCTGGGTCCAAAAAACATTGCATTGATACAATAGGGTACAATAAAATACAAAAACAATAATATATGTGCCGCTGGAGTCAATTTCTCCCTATCGAGTAGTAGTTTCTCTTGTAAGATGTATCAAGTCCACGGATTCATCCTTACTTGTGGGATATTCTCCTCCCCTACAAGAAGTGGCAGAGAGAGCACCCACAGCAGAGCTGCCTATATAGCTCCCCCCTTAGCTCCACCCCCCAGTCATTCTCTCTGCCTGCTTAACTGCTAGGAAGGGCAAAGAGGAGTGTGGTGACAAAAAATGTTAGGTTTTTATTTTCTCAAGCAAAAGTTTGTTATTTTAAATGGTACCGGTGTGTACTATTTACTCTCTGGCAGAAAAGGGATGAAGATTTCTGCAAGGAGGATGATGATCTTAGCATTTTGTAACTAAGATCCACTGCTGTTCTCACAAGGACTGAAGAGTACAGGAAAACATAATTTATGTAAGAACTTACCTGATAAATTCATTTCTTTCATATTAGCAAGAGTCCATGAGCTAGTGACGTATGGGATATACATTCCTACCTGGAGGGGCAAAGTTTCCCAAACCTCAAAATGCCTATAAATACACCCCTCACCACACCCACAATTCAGTTTAACGAATAGCCAAGAAGTGGGGTGATAAGAAAAAAGTGCGAAAGCATATAAAATAAGGAATTGGAATAATTGTGCTTTATACAAAAAAATCATAACCACCCCAAAAAAAGGGCGGGCCTCATGGACTCTTGCTAATATGAAAGAAATGAATTTATCAGGTAAGTTCTTACATAAATTATGTTTTCTTTCATGTAATTAGCAAGAGTCCATGAGCTAGTGACGTATGGGATAATGATTACCCAAGATGTGGATCTTTCCACACAAGAGTCACTAGAGAGGGAGGGATAAAATAAAGACAGCCAATTCCTGCTGAAAATAATCCACACCCAAAATAAAGTTTAACGAAAAACATAGGCAGAAGATTCAAACTGAAACCGCTGCCTGAAGTACTTTTCTACCAAAAACTGCTTCAGAAGAAGAAAATACATAAAAATGGTAGAATTTAGTAAAAGTATGCAAAGAGGAATAAGTTGCTGCTTTGCAAATCTGATCAACCGAAGCTTCATTCCTAAACGCCCAGGAAGTAGAAACTGACCTAGTAGAATGAGCTGTAATTCTCTGAGGCGGAGTTTTACCCGACTCAACATAGGCAAGATGTATTAAAGATTTCAACCAAGATGCCAAAGAAATGGCAGAAGCTTTCTGGCCTTTTCTAGAACCGGAAAAGATAACAAATAGACTAGAAGTCTTTCTGAAAGATTTAGTAGCTTCAACATAATATTTCAAAGCTCTAACATCATCCAAAGAATGCAACAATTTCTCCTTAGAATTCTTAGGATTAGGACATAATGAAGGAACCACAATTTCTCTACTAATGTTGTTGGAATTCACAACTTTAGGTAAAAATTCAAAAGAAGTTCGCAACACCGCCTTATCCTGATGAAAAATCAGAAAAGGAGACTCACAAGAAAGAGCAGATAATTCAGAAACTCTTCTGGCAGAAGAGATGGCCAAAAGGAACAAAACTTTCCAAGAAATAATTTAATGTCCAATGAATGCATAGGTTCAAACGGAGGAGCTTGAAGAGCCCCCAGAACCAAATTCAAACTCCAAGGAGGAGAAATTGACTTAATGACAGGTTTTATACGAACCAAAGCTTGTACAAAACAATGAATATCAGGAAGGATAGCAATCTTTCTATGAAAAAGAACAGAAAGAGCAGAGATTTGTCCTTTCAAGGAACTTGCAGACAAACCTTTATCTAAACCATCCTGAAGAAACTGTAAAATTCTCGGAATTCTAAAAGAATGCCAAGAAAAATGATGAGAAATACACCAAGAAATATAAGTCTTCCAGACTCTATAATATATCTCTCTAGATACAGATTTACGAGCCTGTAACATAGTATTAATCACAGCGTCAGAGAAACCTCTTTGACGAAGAATCAGGCGTTCAATCTCCATACCTTTAAATTTAAGGATTTCAGATCCTGATGGAAAAAAGGACCTTGTGACAGAAGGTCTGGTCTTAACGGAAGAGTCCACGGTTGGCAAGAGGCCATCCGGACAAGATCCGCATACCAAAACCTGTGAGGCCATGCCGGAGCTACCAGCAGAACAAACGAGCATTCCTTCAGAATCTTGGAGATTACTCTTGGAAGAAGAACTAGAGGCGGAAAGATATAGGCAGGATGATACTTCCAAGGAAGTGATAATGCATCCACTGCCTCCGCCTGAGGATCCCGGGATCTGGACAGATACCTGGGAAGTTTCTTGTTTAGATGGGACGCCATCAAATCTATTTCTGAAAGTTCCCACATTTGAACGATCTGAAGAAATACCTCTGGGTGTAGAGACTATTCGCCCGGATGCAACGTTTGGCGACTGAGATAATCCGCTTCCCAATTGTCTACACCTGGGATATGAACCGTAGAGATTAGACAGGAGCTGGATTCCGCCCAAACCAAAATTCAAGATACTTCTTTCATAGCCAGAGGACTGTGAGTTCTTCCTTGATGATTGATGTATGCCACAGTTGTGACATTGTCTGTCTGAAAACAAATGAACGATTCTCTCTTCAGAAGAGGCCAAAACTGAAGAGCTCTGAAAATTGCACGGAGTTCCAAAATATTGATCGGTAATCTCACCTCCTGAGATTCCCAAACTCCTTGTGCCATCAGAGATCCCCACACAGCTCCCCAACCTGTGAGACTTGCATCTGTTGAAATTACAGTCCAGGTCGGAAGCACAAAAGAAGCCCCCTGAATTAAACGATGGTGATCTGTCCACCACGTTAGAGAGTGTCGAACAATTGGTTTAAAAGATATTAATTGAGATATCTTTGTGTAATCCTTGCACCATTGATTCAGCATACAAAGCTGAAGAGGTCGCATGTGAAAACGAGCAAAGGGGATCGCGTCCGATGCAGCAGTCATAAGACCTAGAATTTCCATGCATAAGGCTACCGAAGGGAATGATTGTGACTGAAGGTTTCGACAAGCTGCCATCAGTTTTAGACGCCTCTTGTCTGTTAAAGACAGAGTCATGGACACTGAATCTATTTGGAAACCCAGAAAGGTTACCCTTGTCTGAGGAATCAATGAACTTTTTGGTAAATTGATCCTCCAACCATGATCTTGAAGAAACAACACAAGTCGATTCGTATGAAATTCTGCTAAATGTAAAGACTGAGCAAGTACCAAGATATCGTCCAAATAAGGAAATACCACAATACCCTGTTCTCTGATTATAGACAGAAGGGCACCGAGAACCTTTGTAAAAATTCTTGGAGCTGTAGCAAGGCCAAACGGCAGAGCCACAAACTGGTAATGCTTGTCCAGAAAAGAGAATCTCAGGAACCGATAATGATCCGGATGAATCGGAATATGCAGATATGCATCCTGTAAATCTATTGTGGACATATAATTCCCTTGCTGAACAAAAGGCAAGATAGTCCTTACAGTTACCATCTTGAACGTTGGTATCCTTACATAACGATTCAATATTTTTAGATCCAGAACTGGTCTGAAGGAATTCTCCTTCTTTGGTACAATGAAGAGATTTGAATAAAACCCCATCCCCTGTTCCTGAACTGGAACTGGCATAATTACTCCAGTCAACTCTAGATCTGAAACACAATTCAGAAATGCTTGAGCTTTTACTGGATTTACTGGGACACGGGAAAGAAAAAATCTCTTTGCAGGAGGTCTCATCTTGAAACCAATTCTGTACCCTTCTGAAACAATGTTCTGAATCCAAAGATTGTGAACAGAATTGATCCAAATTTCTTTGAAAAAACGTAACCTGCCCCCTACCAGCTGAGCTGGAATGAGGGCCGCACCTTCATGTGGACTTAGAAGCAGGCTTTGCCTTTCTGGCTGGCTTGGATTTATTCCAGATTGGAGATGGTTTCCAAACTGAAACTGCTCCTGAGGATGAAGGATCAGGTTTTTGTTCTTTGTTGAAACGAAAGGAACGAAAACGATTATTAGCTCTGTTTTTACCCTTAGATTTTTTATCCTGTGGTAAAAAAGTTCCTTTCCCACCAGTAACAGTTGAAATAATAGAATCCAACTGAGAACCAAATAATTTGTTACCCTGGAAAGAAATGGAAAGTAGAGTTGATTTAGAAGCCATATCAGCATTCCAAGTCTTAAGCCATAAAGCTCTTCTAGCTAAAATAGCTAGAGACATAAACCTGACATCAACTCTGATAATATCAAAAATGGCAAAAAGTTGAAGCTGCAGCAACATCAGCCAAAGATATAGCAGGTCTAAGAAGATTACCTGAACACAGATAAGCTTTTCTTAGAAAGGATTCAATTTTCCTATCTAAAGGATCCTTAAACGAAGTACCATCTGACGTAGGAATAGTAGTACGTTTAGCAAGGGTAGAAATAGCCCCATCAACTTTAGGGATCTTGTCCCAAAATTCTAATCTGTCAGACGGCACAGGATATAATTGCTTAAAACGTTTAGAAGGAGTAAATGAATTACCCAATTTATCCCATTCTTTGGAAATTACTGCAGAAATAGCATTAGGAACAGGAAAAACTTCTGGAATAACCACAGGAGATTTAAATACCTTATCTAAACGTTTAGAATTAGTATCAAGAGGACCAGAATCCTCTATTTCTAAAGCAATTAGAACTTCTTTAAGTAAAGAACGAATAAATTCCATTTTAAATAAATATGAAGATTTATCAGCATCAACCTCTGAGACAGAATCCTCTGAACCAGAAGAGTCATCAGAATCAGAATGATGATGTACATTTAAAAATTCATCTGTAGGGAGAGAAGTTTTAAAAGATTTTTTACGTTTATTAGAAGGAGAAATAACAGACATAGCCTTCTTTATGGATTCAGAAACAAAATCTCTTATGTCATCAGGAACATTCTGCACCTTAGATGTTGAAGGAACTGCAACAGGCAATGGTACTTTACTAAAGGAAATATTATCTGCATTAACAAGTTTGTCATGACAATCAATACAAACAACAGCTGGAGGAATAGCTACCAAAAGTTTACAGCAGATACACTTAGCTTTGGTAGATCCAGCACTAGACAGCGATTTTCCTGTAGTATCTTCTGACTCAGATGCAACGTGAGACATCTTGCAATATGTAAGAGAAAAAACAACAACATATAAAGCAAAATTGATCAAATTCCTTAAATGACAGTTTCAGGAATGGGAAAAAATGCCAAAGAACAAGCTTCTAGCAACCAGAAGCAATGAAAAATGAGACTTAAATAATGTGGAGACAAAAGCGACGCCCATATTTTTTAGCGCCAAATAAGACGCCCACATTATTTGGCGCCTAAATGCTTTTTGGCGCCAAAAATGATGCCACATCCGGAACGCCGACATTTTTGGCGCAAAATAACGTCAAAAAATGACGCAACTTCCGGCGACACGTATGACGCCGGAAACTGAAAAGAATTTTTTGCGCCAAAAAAGTCTGCGCCAAGAATGACGCAATAAAATGAAGCATTTTCAGCCCCCGCGAGCCTAACAGCCCACAGGGAAAAAAGTCAAATTTTGAAGGTAAGAAAAAATGATTAAATCAAATGCATTATCCCAAATATGAAACTGACTGTCTGAAAAATAAGGAAAGTTGAACATTCTGAGTCAAGGCAAATAAATGTTTGAATACATATATTTAGAACTTTATAAACAAAGTGCCCAACCATAGCTTAGAGTGTCACAGAAAATAAGATTTACTTACCCCAGGACACTCATCTACATGTTTGTAGAAAGCCAAACCAGTACTGAAACGAGAATCAGCAGAGGTAATGGTATATATAAGAGTATATCGTCGATCTGAAAAGGGAGGTAAGAGATGAATCTCTACGACCGATAACAGAGAACCTATGAAATAGACCCCTTAGAAGGAGATCACTGCATTCAAATAGGCAATACTCTCCTCACATCCCTCTGACATTCACTGCACGCTGAGAGGAAAACCGGGCTCCAACTTGCTGCGGAGCGCATATCAACGTAGAATCTAGCACAAACTTACTTCACCACCTCCATCGGAGGCAAAGTTTGTAAAACTGAATTGTGGGTGTGGTGAGGGGTGTATTTATAGGCATTTTGAGGTTTGGGAAACTTTGCCCCTCCAGGTAGGAATGTATATCCCATACGTCACTAGCTCATGGACTCTTGCTAATTACATGAAAGAAAACTTCAGTTGGGGGAACAGTTTGCATGCTAAGCTGCATATGAGGTATGTTCAATCTATTTTTTTCTAGACAGACTATGTTATTTCTAGAAAGGCTGGCAATATCCCCATAAGGGAAGGGTAAGCTGTATTCAGACACTTGGATAGGAATTTCAGCTTGCATGAAGGGCTCATTAGTTACTGGTGACACTGTTTGGTAAAAATGTTTTTGTTTATTCAGTCAATGATGCAATTATAAAGTTTTTTTGAAGGGACTAAAGGGGTCATTATAGCTTGTTTTAGGGTTTTTTAACCCACATTGTTAATTTAGAGACACTAGTGTTTTTCTGTTAGGCCTCAAAACTCGAGTGAGGTGGGAGGGGCCTATTTTCGGGCCTTAGTTGTGCAGTTTCTTTTCCTCTGACTTATAACTGTTTCTCCAGAGATTGTTCTCCACAAATTGTTCTGAAGGGCAGGTAGGCGCCATAGCAGAGCTGTGGCAAGGTGCTGAAAGTCTTTTTTACCGGTTTTGATGTTTTTTCAATCCGGTTTTGCCATTAAGGGGTTAATTATTTGCATAGCTGTGCAAAGTTACTAAGGCTATATGATACTACTGTAAAAATTTCGTTATGTTTACTGCTTTTTTACACTGTTTTGCAGAATTTGTGCAGCTTTTTTTCTCTTAAAGGCACAGTACCGTTTTATTTCTAAGTGTTATTTACTTTGATTACAGTGTTTTCCAAGCTTGATTGTTACATTAGTAGCCTGTTTAACATGTCTGACACCAAGGAAAATCCTTGTTCAATATGTTTGGAAGCCATTGTGGTACCCCCTCTTAGAATGTGTCCCAGTTGTACTGATATGTCTATAAACTATAAAGAACATATATTAGCGACTTAAACCTCTCAGGACCCCCCCCCCACATTCGCACTGGCGACAAAGTTTCCCCTCCCCCCTACTTCCTTCTTCCCAAAACCATACCATCCCATCCACCCTACATACACCACCCCCGGGTGTGTCGGCCACTGGCTAACACTTTCTGATACTCTTCCATATTCTACTAAGGGGCATACCTGCTCCCGATGCAATGTAACACGATACCACTGAGGATAACTCATTACTTTGTGTATATGTACAAGCCTGTATAGATGTTTACCTCTTGATCTAACTGATTTTCCTTTTTTTTATATACATCTGGATACAAGAATTGTAAGAATTTATATGTTTTATACCAAAATTTATATAAAACAATTAAGCTCTGATCACTGTGTTGCAACACGGATTGATTGGTAGCTTTGTATGTTATACCTTTTATGTTATTTACAATAAAGCATTTAAAACAAAAAAAAAAAAAAAAAAAAAACCCCGATATATTAGCACTTAAAAATAGAGCAATAGATGATTCTCAGTCAGAAGTAAATGAGGGTTCGCCATCTAGCTCTCCCCAAGTGTCACAACCAGTAACGCGCGCATAAGTGACGCCAAGCACCTCTAGTGCGTCAAATTCATTTATTTTACAAGACATGGCCACAGTTAAGAATACAACCCTCACAGAGGTTTTATCCTAACTGCCTGGTTTACAAGGAAAGTGTGACAGCTCTGGGTTAATGAAAAAAGCTGAGCAGCCTGACGATTTAGTAGCCGTATCTGCTTACCAATATGTCAACGTGTTTCTGCCCTCAAAAAAGGGCCTTTCTCAAGACTAGACTTTTATATCCATTTGCACTCACTCACTATTTGATTGTATCTATACAATTATTTTGCTACCCCCCTTTTTTTGCACTGCAGTGCATTTTTCTATTTTTTGGAACACTATTTTTGTAACACTAATTTTGAACACTATTGTTTGTATTATTGTTTATTAGTTTTTTGCTTGATGCACTTGCTACAGTTGCACTTAGGCTAATTCTGTTTTATCAGTATACACTCTTATTCTGGTGTACCACTCACACTGATCACCTGTTATTACCTCTGTTTTTATTGTAATTATCAGCTTTGGCCCTTTGAGCCGCTTCTGTAAGATATTCCTGTATTTGTAATTTTATTTATATGTGCTTTTTACATTTTTTATATATAGTCTTTTATTACTGATGTTTTTTACATGGTTCATTAAATAATCTTCTTTTATCTCTCTGTGAGTATATTTATCCCTTGGCCTCTTGTTGGCGCTGTATTCACTTCTTACTACTTGTGCATATTTTTTGGAGGTTGGTTAGGATCTCTGTTTGGATACAGCTTGGGGATTACCTTAGCGCTTGTACACACACCCTTTTACACTATTGGCCTTTAAATTTAAGCTTGAACACCTTCGCTTATTGCTCAGGGAGGTATTAGCGGCTCTAGATAATTGTGACCTTATAGTGGTCCCAGAGAAATTGTGTAAGATGGATAAATACTTAGAGGTTCCTGTTTACACTGATGTTTTTTTCCAGTCCCTAAGAGGATTGTGAATATTATTGCTACAGAGCGGGATAGATCAGGTATTCCGTTTATTCCACCTCCTGTTTTTAAGAATATGTTTCCCATATCTGACACCATGCGGGACTCGTGGCAGACAGTAGAAATAGCTCCCTCCACCTTAGGAACTCTGTCTGAACATACAACTATACCTATTGAAGTCAGTTGTGCTTTCAAAGATCGTATGGATAAAAAATTAGAGGGTCTCCTGAAGAAAATTTTTGTTCATCAAGGTTTTCTTCTTCAACCTATTGTGTGCATTGTTCCTGCAACTACTGCAGCTGCTTTCCGGTTTGAGGCTCTAAAAGAGGCTCTTCAGATGGAGACTCCATTAGAAGAAATTTTGGACAGAATTAAGGCCCTTAAATTGGCTAATTCTTTTATTACAGATGCTGCTTTTCAACTGGCTAAATTAGCGGCAAAGAATTCAGGTTTTGACATTTTAGCACGCAGGGCGTTATGGCTTAAATCCTGGTCTGCTGATGTGTCATCTAAAACTAAGCTTTTGAACATCCCTTTCAAGGGAAAGACCCTATTTGGGCCTGAACTGAAAGAGATTTTTTCAGACATCACTGGAGGGAAAGGCCATGCCCTCCCTTAGGATAGATCAAATAAGATGAGGACCTCACAAAATAATTTTCGTTACTTTCGGAATTTCAACAGTGGTCCCGCTTCAGCTTCCTCTGTTGCAAAGCAAGAGTGGAATTTTGCCCAGTCCAAGTCAGTCTGGAGACCTTACCAGGCTTGGAACAAGGGTAAACAGACCAAGAAGCCTGCAGCTGCCTCTAAGACAGCATGAAGGGTAGCCCCCGATCCAGGACCGGATCTAGTAGGGAGCAGACTCTCTTCGCTCAGGCTTGGGCAAGAGATGTTCACGATCCCTGGGCTTTAGAAATTGTGTCCCAGGGATATTTTCTGGAGTTCAAAGGCTCTCTTCCAAGGGGGACTTTTCACATTTCTCAATTGTCTGTAAACCAGACAAAGAGAGAGGCGTTCTTACGCTGTGTAGAAGACCTACATACCATGGGGGTGATCCGCCCAGTCCCAAAAGAGGAACAGGGGCTAGGATTTTACTCAAACCTGTTTGTGGTTTCCAAAAAAGAGGGAACTTTCAGATCAATCTTGGATGTCAAAATTCTAAACAAATTCCTCAGAGTACCATCATTCAAGATGGAGACTATTCAGTCTATTCTACCTCTGATCCAGGAGGTCCAATATATGACCACCATGGATTTAAAGGATGCATATCTACACATCACTATTCACAGAATTTTAACAAGGGTGCTAGGGTCCTTTCTGGCAGTTATACGACCACGGGGCATAGCAGTGGCGCCTTATCTTAATTCAGGCGTCAACTTTCCAGTTATCCAAGTCTCACACGGACATTGTGTTGGTTTTTCTGAAATCTCACGGGTGGACGGTGAACATAAAAAGATTTCTCTCTTCCCTCTTATAAGAGTTTCCTTCCTAGGGACTCTGATAGACTCGGTAGAAATGAAAATATTTCTGACGGAGGTCAGAAAATCAAAACTTCGGACTCATGGTAGCGGCAATGGACATAGTTCCTTTTGCCCGCCTACACCTCAGACCACTGCAACTGTGCATGCTCAAACAGTGGAATGGGGATTATACAGATTTGTCTCCTCAACTGCATCTGGACCAGGAGACCAGAGATTCTCTTCTCTGGTGGTTGTCTCAGGACCACCTGTCTCAGGGAATGTGTTTCCGCAGGCTAGAGTGGCTCATTGTAATGACAGATGCCAGCCTGCTAGGCTGGGGTGCAGTCCCTGAAAGCACAGGGCTTATGGTCTCGGGAGGAATCTCTTCTCCCGATAAATATTCTAGAACTGAGAGCGATATTCTATGCGCTTCAGGCATGGCCTCAGCTTGCTGCGGCCAAATTCATCAGGTTTCAGTCGGACAACATCACGACTGTAGCTTATATCAATCGTCAAGGAGGAACAAGGAGTTCTCTAGCGATGATGGAGGTAACCAAAATAATCCGATGGGCAGAGGATCACTCTTGCCATCTCTCAGCAATCCACATCCCAGGAGTAGTGAACTGGGAGGCGGATTTCCTAAGTCGTTAGACTTTTCATCTGGGGGAGTGGGAACTCCATCCAGAGGTATTTGCCCAGCTGATTCAGCTATTGGGCACACCAGAATTGGATCTGATGGCGTCCCGTCAGAATGCCAAACTTCCTTGTTACGGGTCCAGGTCCCGGGATCCCAAGGCGGTACTGATAGATGCTCTTGCAGTGCCTTGGTCCTTCAATCTGGCCTATGTATTTCCTCTCCTTCTATGCCTGGTTGCCAGAATAAAGCAGGAGAGAGCTTTGGTGATTCTGATAGCGCCTGCGTGGCCACGCAGGACTTGGTATGCAGACCTAGTGGACATATCCTTGGTTCTTCCATGATCTCTGCCAATGAGACGGGACCTTCTAATCCAAGGTCTGTTCACGCATCCAAATCTAATTTCTCTGCGCCTGACTGCTTGGAGATTGAACGCCTGATTCTATCAAAGCGTGGTTTCTCTGAGTCGGTCATTGATACCCTGATTCAGGCTAGAAAGTCTGTCACCAGGAAGATCTATCATAAGATTTGGCGCAAATATCTTTATTGGTGTGAATCCAAAGGTTCTCGTGGAGTAAGTTTAGGATTCCTAGAATATTGTCTTTTCTCCAGGAAGGTTTGGAGAAGGGATTATCAGCTAGTTCTTTAGAAGGACAAATATCTGCTTTGTCTATTCTTCTACACAAACGTCTGGCAGATGTCCCAGACGTTCAAGCATTTTGTCAGGCTTTGGTCAGAATCAAGCCTGTATTTAAACCTGTTGCTCCGCCATGGAGCCTAAATTTAGTTCTTAAAGTTCTTCAAGGGGTTCCGTTTGAACCTATGCATTCCCTGGATATTAAGCTTCTATCTTGGAAAGTTTTGTTTTTAGTAGCTATCTCTTCGGCTCGAAGGGTTTCTGAGCTATATGCTTTACAGTGTGATTCCCCTTATCTTATTTTCCATGCAGATAAGGTGGTTTTGCATTCCAAACCTGGGTTCCTCCCTAAGGTTGGTTCTAACAGGAATATCAATCAAGAGATTGTTGTTCCTTCACTGTGTCCTAATCCTTCTTCAAAGAAGGAACGTCTGTTGCACAATCTTGATGTGGTTCGTGCTTTAAAGTTCTACTTTCAAGCAACTAAAGATTTCCGTCAAACGTCTTCATTGTTTGTTGTTTATTCTGGTAAGCGGAGAGGTCAGAAGGCTACGGCTACCTCTCTTTCCTTTTGGCTGAAAAGCATAATCTGTTTGGCCTATGAGACTGCTGGACAGCAGCCTCCTGAAAGAATTACTGCTCATTCTACTAGAGCTGTGGCTTCCACATGGCTTTTAAAAATTAGGCTTCTGTTGAACAGATTTGTAATGCGGCGACTTGGTGTTCGCTTCATACTTTTTCTAAATTTTACAAATTTGATACTTTTGCTTCTTCGGAGGCTATTTTTGGGAGAAAGGTTCTAAAAGCAGTGGTGCCTTCCGTTTAAGGTCCCTGTCTTGTCCCTCCCTTCATCCGTGTCCTAAAGCTTTGGTATTGGTATCCCACAAGTAAGGATGAATCCGTGGACTCGATACATCTTACAAGAGAAAACCTAATTTATGCTTACCTGATAAATTTATTTCTCTTGTGATGTATCGAGTCCACGGCCCGCCCTGTTTATTAAGACAGGCATATATATTTTTATTTTTAAACTTTCAGTCACCACTGCACCCTATAGTTTCTCCTTTTTCTTCCTAGCTTTCGGTCGAATGACTGGGGGGTGGAGCTAAGGGGGGAGCTATATAGGTAGCTCTGCTGTGGGTGCTCCCTCTGCCACTTCCTGTAGGGGAGGAGAATATCCCACAAGTAAGGATGAATCCGTGGACTCGATACATCACAAGAGAAATAAATTTATCAGGTAAGCATAAATTAGGTTTCTTTCATGTAATTAGCAGTCCATGAGCTAGTGACGTATGGGATATACATTCCTACCAGGAGCGGCAAAGTTTCCCAAACCTTAAAATGCCTATAAATACACCCCTCACCACACCCACAATTCAGTTTTTACAAACTGCCTCCCATGGAGGTGGTGAAGTAAGTTTGTGCTAGATTCTACGTTGATATGCGCTTCGCAGCAGGCTGAAGCCCGGTTTTCCTCTCAGAGTGCAGTGAATGTCAGAGGGATGTGAAGAGAGTATTGCCTATTTGAATACAATGGTCTTCCTCTAGGGGATCTATTTAATAGGTTCTCTGTTATCGGTCGTAGAGATTTCTTCTCCTACCTCCCTTTTCAGATTGACAATATACTCTTATGTACCATTACCTCTACTGATTCTCGTTTCAGTACTGGTTTGGCTATCTACTATATGTAGATGAGTGTCTTAGGGTAAGTAAGTCTTATTTTTATTTATGACACTCAAAGCTATGGTGGGCACTTTATATGTAAAGTTCTAAATATATGTGTTTAAACTTATATTTGCCATGATTCAGGATATTCAGTATTCCTTCATTCAGACTGTCAGTTTTATTTTTTTGGGAAAATGCATATGAATTAAATATTTTTCTTACCTAAATTTTCAATTGACTTTTTTCCTTTAAATTGCGGGCTGTTGGAGGCGGAGCTAGCCTGAGAGGAGTACAGACGTGGAGTGAATGAGCTCCTGCATACTTTTGATAATTTTACATTAAAAAGTGGACTATAGTTGGTTTATTGATGCTAGCTATCTAAACTGAGACACTGGGTCTTCGGTGGCACTAAAGGATTCGGGACTATATACTCTGTTTTACTTATTTGGAGAACTAGCACAGACGAAACAGTAACCGCTCATCTGCAGCAGCGGAACCCGGAGTTCAAGCAGACAGTCCGACTCCTGCCGACTACAGAAGAGGGGACCGCCTGAAAGTACCGGTGAGTCGGAAGATCACTGAGGGATAAATACCCTAATAGTAGTCACTGCTGGCGATACGGGGCAAAAGAGCGCGAAACAGCGCCATTGCTCTGTGACGTCACAGTAGCATACCCGGAAGAGACGGAGAGAGCTGGCTCCAACAAGAGACATATAAAGTAAAAACACACAGCTCAGCTGCTCTCTTAGAGACTGAGAAACTCCCGGTACACACATAATATAAATATCCTGCTGACACTGAGTAAGAGCAAGAGTGTGGGAACATTATAACCGCAAGGTACAAATTATAACACAGGATCTGATCGCTACGATAGCCTTAAGACCAATCTGATCACTGCATCATACTATATTGCCTTTGAATAACAGCAGCAATCAATTCTTGAACAAACTCCTATAAAGTAACATCGTACTGTCTGACAAACAAAAGAGATTAATAATTAGAGTTGGGAGAGGGAAAGTCTCTGTGTGCTGCTGTGGCGGTTTGACCTATACTGAAAAAAGAAAACAAACACTGCAGGTGATCCACAATCTAACTGATTCCCAAACAACAGTGTGTTATATAATATAGACAGACTACCCTACTGAACTGCAGGCTGATATTTGCGTAGCCCAGGTGATCTGGACCCCAGTTGATAACCGGGATATATTACAATATAGGTTCCGGCTAGTGAAGGGGGAATCCCCAAACCCTTACTCTCTAACCTCTGCAGTGACTTTATACACCTTAACACTCTAACCACAAGACAGAGGCATACATTCAACTGCCACTACAAAAGAGTCCTCAAAGTAACGTTCTACAAGCACATTAGAAACACCTTATCCACTCCTTATCCACATTCTAACGTCTGCTCCTATCACTAAGTGGACATTTAAAAGCTCCCCCCAACAATCAGCTATAGCATAGCGGCAGTGCTATAGGAGGACCTCCTGTCACCTTCCTCTCCTCCCCCCTTTCCTGCCAGCCCAAAGTGGTGGCAGGTCATACCCCTTGAACCTTTTCCCGAGATCATCCTGTGAGGATAAAAACCCTGAGGAGAGGGAGATCACTAATTCATAATATTCTATAACTAACCTTGAAGTCACCCTACAACTGAGAAAAGTAACCTACAGCAGACACATCGGGTGCTGAAACACATACTTCTCAGCACTCCCCAGAGTCCGACTACACTTAACCTACCTCCTGATATACTCCTGGGATAATATAACATAGGAGAACAAGTGGAATAAAATGTAAACTACATCCTAAGAAGGGAAAATTTCTAATGGGGGAACCGAAGGAGATCTAAAATAATAAACATAACACTGATATGAGTCATACCATGTTTTAAAGATTGATAAACATACCTCTTGTTATCCTAAATGAGCTGCCTCCCCGAGACAAACAATTAAAACTGAATCTGGGTTTCCACAATCAAAATACAAGTACATACACTGTAAGGCTTTTGATCTGGCAAAAAAACAGCTACTCCAGAAGATAGCAGATTCATCCCTAGCAGTAAACAATACCACTCTCTTGGCTATATCTGTGATACGTCAAGATGTCCACTAAAAGAGTCACTAAGGGAGACAAAACAACAGCTGTGTCCACATTCTTCAAACCATCTCAGACAGCTAAACACTTGACAGACACAGAAGCAGAGGAGGAGCTGGACGCTGACCATCAACAATCACCACAAGACAAAAGTCCTTTAACAAAAGCTGACCTTAGAAATTTAGTATCTAAACAGGACATTGCAGAGAATTTTGACAGGCTATGGGAGAAAATTGACACTATTCACTCATCTGTGACCAGCAGCCTATCCGAAATCAAATCTGACCTACAAGAGATGGGCAATAGAATTGAAACACTAGAAGATCAAAAAGACTCCATGGTGGAACAAATGGACGAAATGTCCCAAACCATGTCCTCACAACAACAATTATTGGAGGAATTCCAGGATAAAATGGAAGATCTGGAGAACAGGAGCAGGAGGAATAACATTCGACTTAAAGGAGTTCCTGAGGAGGTGGGCCCCACAGAAATCCCACGCTATCTTGCCCAACTCTTCACCCAAATCACAAATTCCCCAGCTGACTATGTTTTCTACTTAGAAAGAGCACACAGGGCACTAAAAACCAAACCCAAACCAGGCCTGCCCCCAAGAGACATAATAATTAAACTAACTTTCTTCCCAGACAAAGAAAAAATCCTACAAGCAGCAAGGAAAAACCCAACTTATAAACACCAGGGCAACATCATACAATTTTACCAAGACCTCAGTGTCAGAACACTGCAAAGAAGGGGATCCCTGCGCCCTCTTACCACAATGCTCAGAAAACACCAGATACCATATAGATGGGGGTTCCCGTTTGCCCTACACATTATTAAAGACTCCAAAACAGTCACACTAAAAGACCCTGAGGATATTCCTGAGATCTGCAACATCCTATCACTGGAAACACCCAGTATCCCAAGCACAACACCAAATCAAGAGAAAAACAAAGGCCAAGACAAACACCCAGATTCTCTAAAATGGCAGAATATCAATTATAAAAAACAAAAAATAAAGGAAACAAGGGGGAAAATCTCCTAGATGGTATCCTGTTTGTGGCATGGATACAGGAACTCAAACTATACTACTTTAGGAGCCTGAGAGTCGGAAAGATTGACTGAGAGAAAAATATCCAGAGATAGCCTTCGTTCACCTTGAAAGCATCTGCAACTACAAATCTTTGGACCTTTCCCACCTATCACTCAGAGACTCCTGTTAAGTTTCACTACTAGAAAAGTTATCAGTTGTTATGGAAATTTAATTTCCCCCAGGACAATTTAGTATCATACTAGTTTATGTTTACTCTTAGAATGCATAATAGTTTTACTCCTAGGAACCCTTCTGTTGAGGATTCCACAGCACTGTTTGCTATGTTATTAACATTGTTTTTCTTTCCTAGCTTCCCTCCCATCCCCAGTGACGACACAACACTTCCTATCAATTACATTTCAGATCGACTACAACCGGTAATGTCAGGTTTACAACCCGAAGATCCTCAAGTAATAAAAATCTCACTACACCAACCCAAAACAAACTCACTAACATGATCCCCAAAATAAAACTAATATCCCATAATGTTAGGGGACTAAATACTAATATAAAAAGACGGATGGCGATGACACAGTACACCTCTTTACATGCCAACATTCTATTTCTCCAGGAGACCCACCTACTTAAAGATAATATCCCAAAGTATTGGGCAAAAAATTTTAATACCCATTTTCACTCAACCACCACATCTAAAAAGCGGGGCACATCCATCCTCATTCATTCTTCACTCAATTTCAAACAGGAAGACACTATCGCAGATACTGAAGGGAGGTACATAATAGTGAAAGGTAGAATTTCAGATACCGAAATTACCCTATGCAATGTTTATGCTCCAAATGAGAATCAGCACAGCTTCTTCCAACAAATTTCAAACTTACTAACACAATGGTCCCACACCAAAATATTTATAGCAGGAGATTTTAACATCACCATGAGACCTATTAACCCGACCGAATCCAAACCCCTAACCAACAAACAAAACAGACATAATCGCATTGTCAAATCAATCCAGGAACACCTACTACCTCATTCCCTCATAGAAACTTGGACAACACTATATGGCTCGACCAACGACACTACATTTTACTCCGCTGCACATAAATCCTACATCAGATTAGATTACATTTATGTAAGTCAGATATTACAACCCTTATTACACAACTCCCAGATACACACTTGCGTATGGTCGGACCACTCGATCCTCACTCTTCAGGTAGAGGGTTTGTGTGACCCAAACAGAAGTAAAACTTGGACCTTTGACAAATCATATATTAGAGACCCTCAAACACATGACAAAGTACTGAGATTACTAACTGAATACTGGCATATAAATATAGATACTGCAACTAATCCAGGGATCACGTGGGCGGCTCATAAAGCGGTCCTAAGGGGGATACTTATTAAGGAAAAAGCGCAGCAGATTAGAAAATATAGACAACAACTAGAACAGTTCTACTCAGAAATTGAGGAATTGGAAAAACGACATAAGCTCAATAAGACAAAAGCCAATGCAAATGCTCTCCACCTAAAAAAAACAGCATTAGCTACACTGCTTCATTCGCAAGCCACCAAAACAATACAACGCCAACAATCACAATATTTTATATTTGCTAATAAGCCTGACAGATTCATGGCACATAAAATCCGAGAACGCTGTAGAGCCTCAGTAATCTCCGCGATTGAAACACCTCATAACACAGTAACCTCACACCCACAAGAAATTGTAGACACCTTCGCAACATATTACGGTGCCCTATACGATGGGGAAAAAGTCCTACACAACACAGACACTGAAAAACTTACCTCATCCTTCTTCAACCACGACCTACTACAGACTATATCTAAGGAACAGTTAGAATCCCTGAATTCCCCCATATCCACAGTAGAAGTACTAGGGGCTATCAAAGATCTCAAACCGGGAAAAGCGGCGGGCCCAGATGGCTTCCCAGGCGACTATTATAAATTGTTCAAAATAACACTGATTCCACACCTTGTCAAACTATGTAATCATCTCATGGAAGGGGGGGCCATCCCACCTGAGCTCCTGGCAGCAAAAATAGTTGTAATTCCCAAACCAGGGAGAGATCACAAGAAATGCCAAAATTATCGCCCAATATCCCTGATTAACCAAGATCTTAAAATATTTACAAAGATATTGGCAAACAGATTAAAACATATTATACCACACCTAGTCCACCCAGATCAGGTGGGCTTTGTTAAAGGTAGGGAAGCTCCAGACAATATCCGCAAAGTCACCAACTTAATTCAGACCTTAAATGAAACACAAACGCCTTCTCTGCTCTTATCATTAGACGCGGAGAAGGCGTTTGATAGAATTGACTGGAATTATATGTTTGTAGTGATGCATAAAATGGGGTTTGAGGGGGCATTCATTAAGGCATTAAAAGTTATCTATTCCATGCCGGGAGCTCAGGTTTCATCTGCAGGATACAAATCAAAACCCTTCCCAATTCGTAATGGGACTAGACAAGGTTGCCCTTTGTCTCCATTACTTTTCGCCCTTTGCATTGAACCTCTGGCCGCCAAAATCCGCTCTCAAGTAGATATCTCGGGAGTTAAGTTAGCTAAAGTGGAACATAAATTGGCTTTGTTTGCGGACGATATTTTATTGACTGTGACTAACCCCTTAGTATCATTACCCAACCTTTACCAAACACTAGCAACCTTCTCTACCATATCGGGATTCAAAATAAACACAGAAAAATGTGAAGCCCTACCCATTGCACTACCACAAATGACTCAGACGCTATTAGAAACTAATTTCAACTTTAAATGGATGAAACATTCATTAAAATACCTTGGAGTTCACCTTCCTTCCTGCCCTTCACATCTATACAAAGTAAATTATATCCCATTGTTCAAACAAATTAAAAAAGATTTATCAAAGTGGAAAACCTATAGATTTTCATGGCTAGGCAGAGTGGCCGCGGTTAAGATGACAATTTTGCCAAGGATCTTGTATCTCTTTAGAACACTCCCTATCCAAATTGTCAAAACAGATATAGACTCATTGCAAAAAGAGATACTAATCTATATAAGAGGAGACAAAACGAACAGGATTGCTAAATCTATCCTGACTAGACATAGGACTCTGGGAGGTATTGGGGTCCCCAATTTAATGGAATATTACCACGCCGCCAGATTAGCACAAGATAGTCTATTACTAAAAAGAAATAAAGAAATTATCTGGCCTACTCTAGAAACAACGCTCGGTGGTTGGGGGGAAACGGATACCATTATTTGGGATCCTGACAAAGCACAATCCAAACAAGAATCATATAGACCCTACACTACAAACACCACAATAACTACCTGGAAGAAAGCAAAAACCAAATACAATCTTATTCCACAATATTCCTTATACATCCCGATAAAATATATTTTGCCCAGAGAACTCTGGGATCAACTGCAGAAATGGGAAAATAAGGGTCTCTATAGAGTAGCAGACTTTATAGAGGGAGGAACTACACTTACATTTAACCAACTTCAAGAAAAATTATCCCCCTTGAAATTGAGATGGTATTTATACCTACAGATTCATTCAGCCACCCAGATATATCTGAAACATCCAAGAGAAAGGTACACCGCGCCACTAGAACATCTTTGTAAATCGCAAGAACGAGATAAACATACTATTTCTATCCTCTATACAAATATTCAAATATCACAGAATAAAATCAAAACCCCTACTATGATAGCTTGGGAAAGGGATCTCCACATTTCTAAAGAAACTAAAGAATGGGAAAATATATTTCTAAAGGCTGAGAAGGGACTTATAAGTGTAGATCTTAAGGAGAAGATAATCAAGACTATACACCGATGGTATCTAACACCCATTAGAACGGCTCATATGCACACACAGGGAAGTCCCTTATGTTACAGAGGGTGCGGGGAGGCAGGAACATACAAACATATGTGGTGGGACTGCAAAGAAATTACAGGGATATGGCAACAGCTATCCTCCTTCCTTAGTCACATACTGAATGAAAGTATAGATCTTACCATCCAACAGGCCCTTCTACACATAAATATTAGTACACTTAATAAACATATCAACACATTTATTAGGATATTGTGTACAATCACAAGGACATGCATAGCCAGATATTGGAAGACAGGCAGCCCAACCTGGACGGAAATTTATAATAAAATCCAATATACATATACTATGTATGAGCTGGCATCTCACACCCTAGACAATAGAGAAACTTTCCTAGCGATATGGTATTACTGGATAGCTAAATAAATAAAAAATTGAAACACAAAAATAACGAGTGATTTTACCTACTGCGAAATCACTCCCTAATAATCACATCAGGTTGTGTCGTCACTCCCCTCCCCCCCCCATCCCCCCTTCTCCTTTTTTTTTTTCTTTATATCCTATTTATATAATTTTACCTCCTAAGGAGGATATACCTCTTTAAAGTTAATTTATGTAGAGTTAATTCAGGTGACCTCAGATACTGTGAAATTGCTATCGTAACTCAACAACAGGTTAATATGGAAGTTAAATTAGATATTTGCTCTACCCCCTAAGAGAGGGTCCCTAACACCACGGAAGATACTCAAATCATCATGTGAAAAAGATGACCTACGAATATTACCACCTATCTTTCATTTTAGAAACCAAAAGGACATTCAAATTTCATTGGGAATGAGTAGAGCACGGTAAACCTTACCACATTAGCTATATTGTTTGCTATATAAATGATGTTATACTGAATGTCTTCTTCCTAACCTTCATGTAGAGGGAATTACATGGAGGGGAAGGTATGTCTGTATTTGTTTTCAAAGTTTCAAAATAATGACAATAAAAAATATTTAAACATAAATTGCGGGCTGTTAGGCTCGCAGGTGCAAAAAATGCTAGAATTTATTGCGTCATTTTTGGCGCGAGATTGACGTTTGTCTGACGTCAATGACGTCATTTCCAGCGTCGTAGTTGACGCCGGAAGTTTTCACGTAGTTGCGTCATTTTTGGCTCTCGTGTTTGTTGCAGACGTTTTTGGCGCCAAAAAATATGTGGGCGTCATTCTTGGCGCCAGATTTTTAACATTATTTAAGTCTCATTTTTTAGTTGCTTCTGGTTTCTAGAGGCCTGTTCTGTTTGCATTTTTTTCCCATTCCTGAAACTGTCATTTAAAGAATTTGATAATTTTGCTTTATATGTTGTTTTTTTCTATTACATATTGCAAGATATTTCAAAAACTGTTCCTGTATCAGAAAATGCTGAGGGATTCCTGATGACTGATATCAGTCCTACCAAAGCTAAGTTCATTTATTTTAATGTTATGAATGTTTATCTTTAGCTATGGTTTGTAATAAGTTATCATGATAAACTTTTACATGCAGAGTCCATTAGTATGTATGCTTTATATATTGCTATTCTTTTTACATCTAATGTACAAGATATACTTAGGAATTTATAAGAATTTTTTTCTGATTCTATTCTAAAGGCTTTGTCTGACATCCCGCCTTCTAATAAAATTTTTAGGTCTTTTTTAAACTTCTCATTTAGTTGATGAAGTTTCAAATGACCAACAACATACTGAATTATCCTTCTCTGATGGTGTTTTTTCTCATTCAGAATTTTCTTCATCAGATATTGACACTAACACATCTACTTTTTTATTTTTAAATAGAGTACATTCGTTCTTTGTTGAAAAGGTGTTGATTATTTTGGATATTGAAGTAACTAGTTCTTTTGATTTTAAGACTAGCTAACATTTAAATTCTGCTTATTAACCTTCTGTGGTTTCTTCAGAGGTTTTTTTCCAGTTCCTGATACTAGGGAATGGAATAGGCCGGGAATTTCTTTTATTCCCCAAGTTAATGGGGCTATCTCTACTCTTGCTAAACATACTATTATTCCTATAGCAAATAGTATTTATTTTTTTCCTTCAGATGGGAAACTCGTATCTAATTTAAGGAAAATTATTTATTTTCAGGTACTTTTCTTAGACCTGTAATTTATTTGGCTGATGTTGCAACTGCTTCAACTTTCTGGTTGGATACTTTAAGTGCAACAAGTATCGGATTATGATTTGTTTACCATTCTTAAGTTGATCAACATGCTAATAATTTCATTTGTGTCGTAATTTTTTTTATATTTTCGCAAATGAGGTTTAATCTATGTCTTTAGCTATTTTAGCTGGAAAAACTTTGTGATTTCAATCTTGGAATGCTAATTTGATTTCTAAATTCCATAAAGGTAATCAATTATTTGGTTCACAATTGGATTCAATTTTTCAACTGTTACTCTGGGCTTCAAGATTGAGTTCTAAGACTAAATTTTAAGCTTATATTAGTTTTTGTTCTTACTAAGGAACGGAATCCTAAATTTTTCCCCAAGTAACATGTTTATAATTGGAAGTTTTCTTCATTCAATTTAAGCCATTTAAAAGATCAAAGTCAGCTCCCCAAATTTGCATGTAGGTGCGGTTCTTATTCCAGCTTAGCTGGTAAGGGGCAGGTTAAGACTTTTTTAAAATTTTGGTTCAATTCGGTCCAAACTTCTTTGATTTGGGTACAGAATAGGATTCAGAGTAAAACCGTCTGTGAGAAGTCTTTTTTTTTCTCTAACATATTCTGGCTATTCCAGTAAGGCTCACACTTTCCTGAAGTATGTTTCAGACCTGTATGTATTGGGTACTTGTGAAGCGCGGCTGGTCACCCGTTGGGGCTCAAGGCGCTGCTCAGACCTGGAGTTTTCTGGGGTTTTTATACCAGTTCCATTTTAGGAACAGGGTTTGGGGGTTTTATTCAAAACTATTCATTGTCCCAAAAATAGAAAATCTTTTTGAATTATCATATAAGTGTACCATCTTTTTAGAATGGTGTTTATATGGTCTTTTCTGCCTTTTTGGTCAGTGATGGCATTATTTGTTTACTATAGATACAATAGATGCATATCTTCATTTTCTGTTTTCATTCAGATTATTTTCATTTTCTGAGATTCTCTTTTTTTGACAAGCATTAACAATTTGTTGCTTTTCCTTCTGGTCTAGCGACAGCTCTAAGAATCTTTTCAAGGTTCTCTGTGTTTCCTTATTTGGACGGTCTCGTGGTACTGGCTCAGTCTTTTCGTTCTGCGGAATCTCATACGATTTAACTTTTGTTGTTTCTTCAAGACATGGTTAGAGGATCTTTTTATCAAAAGCTCCTTGATTCCTCACACAAGGGTCACCTTTTTTAGGTTTCCAGATAGATTGTGTCAATGTCTGTCTCTAACAGACAAGTGACAATTTTATTGGGTTCCGTTTGTCGGAACCTTCAGTCTCTATTATTTCCTTCAGTTGCTATATATGCATGGAAGTTTTAGGTCTCATGGCTGCAGCATTGGATTCGATTCCCTTTGCTTATTTTCATAGAAAACCTTTCCAGTTTTTTATGCCGAATTAATGGTGCAGGGATTCTAGGATATCACTTTTTATATCTTTGAATCCCAATGTTTAACTATCTTTGATTTGGTGGTTAAGATCACCATCATTTAGTTCTACGGGTCTCTTCGGTTCATTCAACCTGGACCATGATCTCTACAGATGCGAGTCTTTTAGGTTGGGAGGCTGTCTGGGGATCTCTTTCAGCACAAGGTGTTTGGAAATCTCAGGAGGCGAGATTACCATTTGATATTTTGGAACTCCGTGCATTTCTCAGAGTTCTTCAGTTTTGGCTTCTTTTTGAAGAAAGAGACGTTTATTGTTTTTCAGACAGACAATGTCACAACTGTGGCATATGTCAATCATCAGGGTGGGACTCTCAGTCCTTAGGCTGTGAAAGAAGTATCTCGGATATTTGCTTGGGCTAAATCCAGCTCCTGTCTAATTTCTGTGGTCCATTTCCCAGGTATAGACAATTGGGAAGCGGATTATCTCTGTCAATCAAGCTTTACATCCGGTAGAATGGTCTCTTAACCCAGATGTGTTTTTTTAAATTGTTCAGATGTGAGGGCTTCCAGAAATAGATCTGATGGCATCTCATCTAAACAAGGAACTTCCCAGGGGCCTATTCAGGTCCGGGGATCCTCACGCGGAAGCAGTGTATGCATTGACACTTCCTTGGAGTTATCAATCTGCCTATATTTTTCGCCTCTGGTTCTTCTTTTTAGAGTGATTTTCAAAATCATCAGAGAGCAATCTTTTGTGTTGCTGGTGGCTCCAGCATGGCCGCACAGGTTTTGGTATATGGTTCTTGTTCGGATGTCCAGTTGCCAATCTTGGTCACTTCCATTTAAGGCCAGACCTTATATCTTAACATTTGTTTTTTTCCATCAGGAACTCAAATTATTAATTTGATGGTATGGAAATTTAACGCTTAGTACTTAGTCATAGAAGTTTCTCTGACTCAGTGATCAATACTATGTTGCAGGCTCGTAAATCTGTGTCTAGTAAGATTTATTATCGAGTTTGGAAGATTTACATCTCATGATGCTCTTCTCATAAATTCTCTTGGAATTCCTAGGATTTTATAGTTTCTTCAGGATGGTTTGGATAAGGGTTTTTGTCTGCAAAGGGTTTTTGTCTGAAAGAACAAATCTCTGCTTTTTCTGTGCTGTTTTCACAGAAAAACTTGTTAATCTTTC